>NW_023994485.1:0-232500 GCF_015586225.1 Lucilia sericata
GAATATTTAATATATCAACAACTAACAATAAATCGGTGGCACTTACTAATAAAATTTCTTTAACAAGTTGAATAAAGATTGAAAAGAATATGTATGGGAAGCGCAGAAAAATATAACGAAATATATATTTTATACTAAGAAAATTAAAAAAGGAAATTGCTTACAGATAGATTTAAAAATATATACGCTTTACAGTGTTGTGTTTTTTTCTTAACTACAAACTTAAAACAATCCGCTACCCCCCCTCATATCCAAAAATTCTCTTCCTTTTCCGTTGCTTTATAGCGCTTTTTTTGTGCCACAAGTTTTGTAAGCAAAATTAATTCAACAACTTTTTTTTTTGTTTTTTTTTAGTACTAAAGCAGTAAAACAACAGCAGAACAAGTTCGAAATATAAGAAGTTGAGGAATTTATTGAAAATTGCATTAATATTTATGTGAGGTCATAAAAAATCTTGAACATAAAATCTTAGACACGCTCTGTTTAATTTAATTTTCAAACTCATTTTGTTTTTTTTATAATTTTATTTTTCTATCTCATCAGCAGTTTTATCATTTCATCTAGAGTGTGTCTTTATAACCAGTATAAGAGTACAAATCAATTAATTTTACACTTTGGCAATGACTAAATGTTTGTCTATATACTATACTTAATGTCTCTATGTTTAAATGTTTAACTTTCCGTCTAACTGTCTTTTTTTAGTCTGTTTTTGTTTGTCTTTGGAAATGACAGTTTATATACGTTCATATATAATGTCATCATCATCATCATCCTCTTCAACACCATTAAATTTTTCACTTACTCAACTTTTGCTTGTGTGTTTGTTTTTCTATCTTCAAATATTGGGGTCTGCTCATTATGAGCCAAATTAAATCTTTTTGCTTCAGCAAAAAGACAAACAAATTTATTAGGAACTTAGTATACACTTACATACATACAGACAGACAACTTATAACATCTCATATATTTTACTTACATTGTTAGTTTGTTTGAAATGACAGGCAGGACAGACAGACAGTTAGACAGCCATACATAGGACAGACAGACAACGAGTCATTAATAGCGGATACCATGAAGAGTCTTAAGAAGCTGTTAAAATGAGATGAAAAGTTAATTTGAATTTTGTTCGCCATAAAAAAAGGATTTATTTGTATTCTTGATTTCTTTCACTATATTAACATTTTGTGCTTCTTATTATTTCTTTAATTTTTGCTTTTTTTTATTGCATTTTATTTAGTAGAAAATTTTTTCTAAGATATTCATGAGTGTTTTATACTCAAACTTATAAAGATAGAGATTGTTTTCTAAAACTTACACCATTTGCGTTTGCATCAAATTTCAAATAATTTTTTTATAGTTTTTTCATTCACTTGAAGGTTATATGTTCGTTAAAGATCACTTGAAGATTTCTCTTTTGATCATTAAAAATTATTTAGAGATTTTACTATAGAAAATCTTGTGATCTTTAACGATCATTCATAGATTTTTACATAAAAAAATCTTGTGATCGTTAACGATCATTTATAGATTTGTCCATAGAAAATCTTGTGATCGTTAATTATTTTTTATAAATATTTCTGCTGAAAATATTCGGATCGTTTGCGATCATTTAGAGATTTTAGTATAGAAAATCTTGTGATCGTTAACAGTCATTTATAGCTTTTTCCATGAAAAATCTTTTGATCGTTAACGGTCGATTATAGCATTCTCCATGAGAAATCTTTTGATAGTTAACGATCAATTATAAGTTTTACTATAGAAAATCTTGTGATCGTTAACGATCATTTATAGTTAACGATCATTGACAGATTATTTTATAGAAAATATTGTGATCGTTAACGATCATTTATAGTTTTTTCCATATAAAATCATCTGATCGTTAAGAAAATTATCATCATTAATATTTATAGATTTGTCCATAGAAAATCTTGTGGTCATTAATAATTTTTTGGGAATTTTTCAGAAATTTTTCTATAGAAAATTTTGTGATCGTTAATGATCATTTATAGATTTCTCCATGAAAAATCGATCGTTTACGATCATTTATAGATTTTTCTATAGAAAATCTTATGATAGTTAATGATCATTTACAGGTTTTTCTATAGAAAATATTGTGATCGTTAACGATCATTGATAGATTATTTTATAGAAAATCTTGTGATCGTTAACGATCGTTAACTATAATCTTATAGATTTTTCTATAGAAAATTATCATTAACGATCATTTATAGATATGTCCATAGAAAATGTAGTGATCTAGATTTTCTATGGAAACTAGTGAAAACTAGTGATCTAGTTTTCTATAGAAAGTCTTATGATCGTTAACGATCATTTATAGATTTCTCCATGAAAAATCTTTCGATCGTTTACGATTATTAATAGATTTTTCTATTGAAAATCTTATAATCGTTAAAGATCATTTACAGGTTTTCTATGTAAAATATTGTGATCTTTAACGATCATTTATAGATTTTTCTATATAAAATGTCTTGTGTATCTTGTGATCCCTAACGATTATTTAAAGATTTTACTATAGAAAACTTCATGATCGTTAGCGACCATGTGATTGTTAATGATAATTTACTTAAATTATCGTTCTATAGATAAGGTTGTAGTAAACGATCGCTGATTCAATTTTCGTTTAAATTATATTTCGTTAAAAGAAAACTGAGAACTGTTTTTACAATACATTTTATCTCTTCGCTTGGGAATCAGTGTAAATTATTTACGAGCTATAGAACATTTATACACTAAATGCTAAAACTACTACTGTGATATTTAGTTGGTTGATTCTGGCTTGGCGGGTGGTATAAATTGGTCGACTTTATATCACTGCAATGAGTTTTTTTCTCTACTTTTTATGTTCCTTGGTTTTGTAAGGCTGCTGCTGTTTTTTTTTATTTTTCTCCAGCAACAAAATGTCTGAATATTTAGCTTTTGCTTTATTAATAATGCTTAACAATTATTTTAGTTTTTTTTTTCTTTACAATTTTCTAGCAAGAAGATGATAATGAGCATGCCAAATATGGCTAAAATAAAAAGTATTTTCTTTATTTTTTTGGCAAGCAAAATTTGGTTTTATTTCTATTTTTCGTAAGTCCTTCATTTTCTTGAGGATTTCTTTGTTGTCCTTGTTTTTTTTTTCTATTTTCTTTTGAGACTATGTCAAAAGTGCAAAAATTAATTTGAATTCTTCCTTGCCATCTACCACTGGCTTACAATCTGTTTAAGCTTTAAATTTGTTTAACAGCTACTGCCAAGAGTGGAGTATTTTTCTCAAACCGTTTACATATAGGAAATCTTATTTTATGTCAGACAGAAACATTTTAATACAAATTTTCCCCTTTTTTCTTTTTGTCTCCATTTCTTTTGCCAAATTGTTGTAGAAAACCAAAAACGGAAAGAAATTCATTACGCAATAAGTCTTTTTTTTTTTTTTGACAAATAAAATTGTCATTGTTTATAAAGACATTTTAATAGATTTCCTAGAAATTCCATTATTTTGCTTAGAATTATTACTAATCCGGTTAGAAGACACAAGTATGGGGCTAAGCTATATATTTGTAATTACCATTAAAAAATGAATTAAAAATACTTGAGTTTATGGCCAAAAAAATTGTAATAAAATCTTAAGTAATGGGTGTTTTTATGTCCTACACCAGTTTTACATCTTTAACAATACTCCGAACACAATGATGGCTCAACATTCATTTCCATTTCCGCTCACACCATCAAAGGATTCAGCACTGTGTGCATAATTACAAGGGAAAAGAACCTCTATTAATGATCACTCAATAAGAGATCTAGTAAAACACTCGAAAGATTCTTCTTGTCACGAACAAAGATCATTGACGACATAAAGTACATTTTCTTCTACCAGTTTCCAACTGGTCATAAACTCTCATTATAAAATACATACATAATTTAAACACTTAAAATGCTCCATTCATTTTATTACTACATCTACAGTAATTACACACAGAGATTACACGTTAATGCTCTTACCTACATACATATGTATATCCCTGTTATTAAATTTAAATCTCTTTTCATTTTCTCTCTCTCTCCATTTCCCTTTCTTCTGCATGAAATGACATAAAAAACAAGCCATAAATAAAAATAGAATCTATAAATTATCATCATGCTTAAACTGTTTGCGAAATTATATTTTACAACAAAAAAAAAACGAGAGAAAATAATATTTTATTTCACTTTATTACTCGTTTAAACTCCCCCGGGTGTTAGAGTAACAGAATATAACAAAAGTAAAACCAACAACATGTTATTTTTAAAACATAATTTGCCTTTTAAATAATACGCTCTCGTCTAAGCTAACCTTGAGAATTGACAACATTATAATAATTTAAATTGTTACGGTAATAAAATTATAAAAAAATAACGTAAAAATAAAATATCTAAAACATTTGTTTTTATTTTAAGTCTATACGGAAAACCTTAGTATCTAAATTTTTACCTTAACAACTTCAATAATATATTTTTTATTTATTTTTTTTTTTACATTTTAATAGCCTATTAAAAGGCGCGTCAAATGACATTTAAACTTTCTCTTGTCAAGATGTATTAGTAAAATAAAAAAGCAACAACGCAATGAAATAATATGAAAGCTTGCAGTATAAATGAAGAATGACTGCTTTAATGTTTAAAAGTAATCGTCAGCTATTTCTTTAACAACAACAACATCAAAAATATATTGTTAACAATTTTTGTTTATTGCCTTTCCTTTTTTTTGAACACGATTATGAAAACTGTGCTGCATATGGTTTGTAATAATTTTCATACTTTTCGCAGTCAACATAAAAAGTTTAACTAAATTTGAAAGGGACCGCATTTTAGATACACTACTTCAAAGGTCCTTTAATAAAGGTAAAAGTAGAACTTAAGCTTAATTAAACAAGTTTTGTAGAAATTAATCAATAAATAACTTACTAACTTTTAACTTACTAACTTACTTACTTACTAACTTACTAACTTACTAACTTACTAACTTACTAACTTACTAACTTACTAACTTACTAACTTACTAACTTACTAACTTACTAACTTACTAACTTACTAACTTACTAACTTACTAACTTACTAACTTACTAACTTACTAACTTACTAAATTACTAAATTACTAACTTACTAATTTACTAACTTACCAACTTACTAACTTACTAACATACTAACATACTAACTTACTAACTTCATCACTTACTACTACTTCATCACTTACTAACTTACTAATTTATTAACTTACTAACTTCATCACTTACTAACTTACTAATTTACTAACTTCACTAACTACTACTTACTAATTTCTAACTTACTAACTTCATCACTTACTAACTTCATCACTTACTAATTTACTAACGTACTAACTTGCTAACTTCATCACTTACTACTAACTTACTAACTTACTAACTTACTAACTTACTAACTTACTAACTTACTAACTTACTAACTTACTAACTTACTAACTTACTAACTTACTAACTTACTAACTTACTAACTTACTAACTTACTAACTTACTAACTTACTAACTTACTAACTTACTAACCTTACTACCTTACTAACTTACTGACTTACTAACTTACTAACTTACTAACTTACTAACTTACTAACTTACTAACTTACTAACTAACTAACTAACTAACTACCAACTAACTAACTAACTAACTAACTAACTAACTCTAACTAACTACTACTAACTAACTAACTAACTAACTAACTAACTACTAACTAACTAACTAACTAACTAACTAACTAACTACTAACTAACTAACTAACTAACTAACTACAACTAACTAACTAACTAACTAACTAACTAACTACTAACTAACTAACTACTAACTAACTAACTAACTACTACTAACTAACTAATACTAACTAACTAACTAACTAACTAACTACTAACTAACACTAACTAACTACTAACTAAATAACTAACTAACCTTTAGTAGGCACTTGTTTCATATGAAAAATCTTTTAAAAAATTGAAGTTAGCTTAATTACATTGTTTCTTTTAGCTTCATATTTATACAAATTATTTATTTACATAGTATTATTGATGGGTTGGTTATTAAAAAAAGAACTTTTCATATATGATTTCTTTGCGTTTTAGAAAAGTGTTATTAAATCTAAAAAAGTCATATTCTAAATATTCTTCTTATCTATATACATATCTTGAGTTTATAATACATTTCGTGCATGTAACAAACTTTACAACTTGTACCAACATACCTTTAAAACCTTTAGGGCAAACTAAGAAAAAACAGGAAAAACAATTTCCCAGGAAGTTTTTGGTAAAAAGGTAATAAAATTGACAAATTACATTGTATGATCATATGCAAGAATAAATGTGTCGGTGGTACCTTTAAGACTGAAAATAAAAGTATCAAAGAGTGTGTGTGTATGTATGTATGTAGAAGCATGTGTGTATTTCAACAATATTTCAACTTAAAGTAGTAAAATACATTACTTTTTTCCTGCTAATGTGTGGATATATAGACAGTATTTTTGAGCAGCATATTTTTAGGAGCAACATGTGCTTTGCCTTTATCTTGTTTTGTTTTCCGTTTTAGTGAAATTTATAAAATATTACCAACAACTTATTACTCGTAAATAAATTTGGCAACAGTTTGTTGTTGCTAAAAAAATAAAACATATTTCTGTTTATATGTGTGCGTGTAGGAGAGAGAGGTGTTGAAAAGGGCTAAATTTTAATATAATTTTTATGTTTATGTTAGTTGACTGTTTGTTTTTATTTTTATGCAGCATCTTTTTTGGCAAAACACCACAAAGTAGCATATTTTTAGGCGTTTGACAAATATGCTTAATGTTTAAAACAACAACAATCTGCACTAGTATTATAGCAAACCACACTATCTACTCTCTTTTTTAAGTATCAACATGTGTGTGTGTGTTTTTTGGTAATTTAATTTGCATAGATTTACATATGAGCAGAGAAGTTAAAGTAAAAGAAGGAAAAGACAAAAAAGATCCTCAAAATCTGATGCTTTAAGTTTCCCTCAAGGCTTTTAGTAATTTTTACCCGTAACAGCATGTGTATGTGTGTTTTTAACACAAATGAGTATTTAAGTAGTGAAATGAAACACATGTTAGATTAAGTGGCTACGAAAAGAGAGAAAAAATTTCTTGTTAAGAGAAATTACAAAATAAACATTACAAAAACTACTTTGTAATTTGATGAAATACATATCATGTTAAATGCATTTTAAATTAAGTTCTTGCTGGAAAATAAACAAAATAAAACAACAAAGTAAACAAATTAAATTATAATAGCTTTTTTATTGCGTATAACCTATTAAATGTTACTTATACGTTTACAGCACTAAGATATTACCTGACGTATCACTCAAGACGTGGGCTTTTTACATTGTAAAAGATTTGCAGGAAATCATTTCGAAAAGTTCTGATGAGCATTAAAAATTAATATAACGTAATATACAAAATTGCGTTTCAAAATGGTAAAGTTTTCTTATTTGCCTACAATAATCAATTTATACTTATTTTTTTACAAAAACATGAATTAGGAGAACACACGTACGTATACGCAATATTTATATGTATCGATATCATAATATCACTCATACGCATAGAGAGTAATAACAATAAATTTAACTAGAAATCGCTTTGTAAAGTAATGGAATAAAATTGTTAATAACTCAGTAAATAAGCGTTTAAATCCAAAAATAAGCTCGATTCGTGATCACTTATAAATCTTACCAAAAATCGGTATTTTCATACAAAAATCTAAAATCGTTAATAACTCAGTAAATAAGCGTTTACATCGAAAAATAAGCTCGATTTGTGATCACTCATATTTCAGACCAAAAATCGATATTTTCATGGAAAAAACTAAAATCGTTAATAACTCAGTAAATAAGCGTTTAAATCGAAAAATAAGCTCGATTCGTGATCACTTATAAATCTTACCAAAAATCGATATTTTCATAGAAAAAACTAAAATCGTTAATAACTCAGTAAATAAGCGTTTAAATTGAAAAATAAGCTCGATTCGTGATCACTTATAAATCTGACCAAACACCGATATTTTCATAGAAAAAACTAAAATCGTTAATAACTCAGTAAATAAGCGTTTAAATCGAAAAATAAGCTCGATTCGTGATCACTTATAAATCTGACCAAAAATCGATATTTTCATCGAAAAAACTAAAATCGTTAATAACTCAGTAAATAAGCGTTTAAATCGAAAAATAAGCTCGATTCGTGATCACTTATAAATCTAACCAAAAATCGATATTTTCATCGAAAAATTTAAAATCGTTAATAACTCAGTAAATAAGCGTTTAAATCGAAAAATAAGCTCGATTCGTGATCACTTATAAATCTGACCAAAAATCGATATTTTCATCGAAAAAACTAAAATCGTTAATAACTCAGTAAATAAGCGTTTAAATCGAAAAGTAAGCTCGATTCGTGATCACTTATAAATCTGACAAAAAATCGATATTTTCATCGAAAAAACTAAAATCGTTAATAACTCAGTAAATAAGCGTTTAAATTGAAAAATAAGCTCGATTCGTGATCACTTATAAATCTGACCAAAAATCGATATTTTCATCGAAAAAACTAAAATCGTTAATAACTCAGTAAATATGCGTTTAAATCGAAAAATAAGCTCGATTCGTGATCACTTATAAATCTGACCAAAAATCGATATAAGCTCGATTCGTGATTACTTATAAATCTGACCAAAAATCGATATTTTCATAGAAAAAACTAAAATCGTTAATAACTCAGTAAAAAAGCGTTTAAATCGAAAAATAAGCTCGATTCGTGATCACTTATAAATCTGACCAAAAATCGATATTTTCATCGAAAAAACTAAAATCGTTAATAACTCAGTAAATAAGCGTTTAAATCGAAAAATAAGCTCGATTCGTGATCACTTAT
Source organism: Lucilia sericata (assembly GCF_015586225.1). Classification (NCBI taxonomy): domain Eukaryota; kingdom Metazoa; phylum Arthropoda; class Insecta; order Diptera; family Calliphoridae; genus Lucilia; species Lucilia sericata. Next base: position 8,942 of record NW_023994485.1, read on the forward strand.
AAATCTGACCAAAAATCGATATAAGCTCGATTCGTGATCACTTATAAATCTAACCAAAAATCGATATTTTCATAGAAAAAACTAAAATCGTTAATAACTTAGTAAATAGGCGTTTAAATTCTAAAATAAGCTCGATTCGTGATCACTTATAAATCTGACCAAAAATCGATATTTTCATAGAAAAAACTAAAATCGTTAATAACTCAGTAAATATGCGTTTAAATCGAAAAATAAGCTCGATTCGTGATCACTTATAAATCTGACCAAAAATCGATATAAGCTCGATTCGTGATTACTTATAAATCTGACCAAAAATCGATATTTTCATAGAAAAAACTAAAATCGTTAATAACTCAGTAAAAAAGCGTTTAAATCGAAAAATAAGCTCGATTCGTGATCACTTATAAATCTGACCAAAAATCGATATTTTCATCGAAAAAACTAAAATCGTTAATAACTCAGTAAATAAGCGTTTAAATCGAAAAATAAGCTCGATTCGTGATCACTTATAAATCTGACCAAGAATCGATATTTTCATAGAAAAAACTAAAATCGTTAATAACTCAGTAAATAAGCGTTTAAATCGAAAAATAAGCTCGATTCGTCATCACTTATAAATCTGACCAAAAATCGATATTTTCATCGAAAAAACTAAAATCGTTAATAACTCAGTAAATAAGCGTTTAAATCGAAAAATAAGCTCGATTCGTGATCACTTATAAATCTTACCAAAAATCGATATTTTCATCGAAAAAACTAAAATCGTTAATAACTCAGTAAATAAGCGTTTAAATCGAAAAATAAGCTCGATTCGTGATCACTTATAAATCTGACCAAAAATCGATATTTTCATAGAAAAAACTAAAATCGTTAATAACTCAGTAAATAAGCGTTTAAATCGAAAAATAAGCTCGATTCGTGATCACTTATAAATCTGACCAAAAATCGATATTTTCATAGAAAAATTTAAAATCGTTAATAACTCAGTAAATAAGCGTTTAAATCGAAAAATAAGCTCGATTCGTGATCACTTATAAATCTAACCAAAAATCGATATTTTCATCGAAAAATTTAAAATCGTTAATAACTCAGTAAATAAGCGTTTAAATCGAAAAATAAGCTCGATTCGTGATCACTTATAAATCTAACCAAAAATCGATACTTTCATAGAAAAAACTAAAATCGTTAATAACTTAGTAAATAAGCGTTTAAATTCTAAAATAAGCTCGATTCGTGATCACTTATAAATCTAACCAAAAATCGATATTTTCATCGAAAAAACTAAAATCGTTAATAACTCAGTAAATAAGCGTTTAAATCGAAAAATAAGCTCGATTCGTGATCACTTATAAATCTAACCAAAAATCGATATAAGCTCGATTCGTGATCACTTATAAATCTAACCAAAAATCGATATTTTCATCGAAAAAACTAAAATCGTTAATAACTCAGTAAATAAGCGTTTAAATCGAAAAATAAGCTCGATTCGTGATCACTTATAAATCTAACCAAAAATCGATATTTTCATCGAAAAATTTAAAATCGTTAATAACTCAGTAAATAAGCGTTTAAATCGAAAAATAAGCTCGATTCGTGATCACTTATAAATCTGACCAAAAATCGATATTTTCATCGAAAAAACTAAAATCGTTAATAACTCAGTAAATAAGCGTTTAAATCGAAAAATAAGCTCGATTCGTGATCACTTATAAATCTGACCAAAAATCGATATAAGCTCGATTCGTGATCACTTATAAATCTAACCAAAAATCGATATTTTCATCGAAAAAACTAAAATCGTTAATAACTCAGTAAATAAGCGTTTAAATCGAAAAATAAACTCGATTCGTGATCACTTATAAATCTGACCAAAAATCGATATTTTCATCGAAAAATTTAAAATCGTTAATAACTCAGTAAATAAGCGTTTAAATCGAAAAATAAGCTCGATTCGTGATCACTTATAAATCTGACCAAAAATCGATATTTTCATCGAAAAAACTAAAATCATTAATAACTCAGTAAATAAGCGTTTAAATCGAAAAATAAGCTCGATTCGTGATCACTTATAAATCTGATTAAGAATCGATATTTTCATCGAAAAAACTAAAATCGTTAATAACTCAGTAAATAAGCGTTTAAATTGAAAAATAAGCTCGATTCGTGATCACTTATAAATCTAACCAAAAATCGATATTTTCATAGAAAAAACTAAAATCGTTAATAACTCAGTAAATAAGCGTTTAAATCGAAAAGTAAGCTCGATTCGTGATCACTTATAAATCTGATTAAGAATCGATATTTTCATCGAAAAAACTAAAATCGTTAATAACTCAGTAAATATGCGTTTAAATCGAAAAATAAGCTCGATTCGTGATCACTTATAAATCTGACCAAAAATCGATATTTTCATCGAAAAAACTAAAATCGTTAATAACTCAGTAAATAAGCGTTTAAATTGAAAAATAAGCTCGATTCGTGATCACTTATAAGTCTGACCAAAAATCGATATTTTCATAGAAAAAACTAAAATCGTTAATAACTCAGTAAATAACTCAGATATTTTCATAGAAAAAACTAAAATCGTTAATAACTCAGTAAATAAGCGTTTAAATCGAAAAATAAGCTCGATTCGTGATCACTTATAAATCTGACCAAAAATCGATATTTTCATCGAAAAAACTAAAATCGTTAATAACTCAGTAAATAAGCGTTTAAATTGAAAAATAAGCTCGATTCGTGATCACTTATAAATCTGACCAAAAATCGATATTTTCATAGAAAAAACTAAAATCGTTAATAACTCAGTAAATAAGCGTTTAAATCGAAAAATAAGCTCGATTCATGATCACTTATAAATCTGACCAAAAATCGATATTTTCATAGAAAAAACTAAAATCGTTAATAACTCAGTAAATAAGCGTTTAAATCGAAAAATAAGCTCGATTCGTGATCACTTATAAATCTGACCAAGAATCGATATTTTCATCGAAAAAACTAAAATCGTTCATAACTCAGTAAATAAGCGTTTAAATCGAAAATTAAGCTCGATTCGTGATCACTTATAAATCTGACCAAAAATCGATATTTTCATGGAAAAAACTAAAATCGTTAATAACTCAGTAAATAAGCGTTTAAATCGAAAAATAAGCTCTATTCGTGATCACTTATAAATCTGACCAAAAATCTATATTTTCATAGAAAAAACTAAAATCGTTAATAACTCAGTAAATAAGCGTTTAAATCGAAAAATAAGCTCGATTCGTGATCACTTATAAATCTGACCAAAAATCTATATTTTCATAGAAAAAACTAAAATCGTTTAAATCGAAAAATAAGCTCGATTCGTGATCACTTATAAATCTGACCAAAAACCGATATTTTCATAGAAAAAACTAAAATCGTTAATAACTCAGTAAATAAGCGTTTAAATCGAAAAATAAGCTCGATTCGTGATCACTTATAAATCTGACCAAAAATCGATATTTTCATAGAAAAAACTAAAATCGTTAATAACTCAGTAAATAAGCGTTTAAATCGAAAAATAAGCTCGATTCGTGATCACTTATAAATCTGATTAAGAATCGATATTTTCATCGAAAAAACTAAAATCGTTAATAACTCAGTAAATAAGCGTTTAAATTGAAAAATAAGCTCGATTCGTGATCACTTATAAATCTGACCAAAAATCGATATTTTCATAGAAAAAACTAAAATCGTTAATAACTCAGTAAATAAGCGTTTAAATCGAAAAATAAGCTCGATTCGTGATCATTTATCAATCTGACCAAAAATCGATATTTTCATCGAAAAAACTAAAATCGTTAATAACTCAGTAAATAAGCGTTTAAATCGAAAAATAAGCTCGATTCGTGATCACTTTTAAATCTGACCAAAAATCGATATTTTCATCGAAAAAACTAAAATCGTTAATAACTCAGTAAATAAGCGTTTAAATCGAAAAATAAGCTCGATTCGTGATCACTTATAAATCTGACCAAAAATTGATATTTTCATCGAAAAAACTAAAATCGTTAATAACTTAGTAAATAAGCGTTTAAATCGAAAAATAAGCTCGATTCGTGATCACTTATAAATCTGACCAAAAATCGATATTTTCATCGAAAAAACTAAAATCGTTAATAACTCAGTAAATAAGCGTTTAAATCGAAAAATAAGCTCGATTCGTGATCACTTATAAATCTAACCAAAAATCGATATTTTCATCGAAAAAACTAAAATCGTTAATAACTCAGTAAATAAGCGTTTAAATCGAAAAATAAGCTCGATTCGTGATCACTTATAAATCTGACCAAAAATCGATATTTTCATCGAAAAAACTAAAATCGTTAATAACTCAGTAAATAAGCGTTTAAATCGAAAAATAAGCTCGATTCGTGATCACTTATAAATCTGACCAAAAATTGATATTTTCATCGAAAAAACTAAAATCGTTAATAACTTAGTAAATAAGCGTTTAAATCGAAAAATAAGCTCGATTCGTGATCACTTATAAATCTGACCAAAAATCGATATTTTCATAGAAAAAACTAAAATCGTTAATAACTCAGTAAATAAGCGTTTAAATCGAAAAATAAGCTCGATTCGTGATCACTTATAAATCTGACCAAAAATCGATATTTTCATAGAAAAAACTAAAATCGTTAATAACTCAGTAAATAAGCGTTTAAATCGAAAAATAAGCTCGATTCGTGATCACTTATAAATCTGATTAAGAATCGATATTTTCATCGAAAAAACTAAAATCGTTAATAACTCAGTAAATAAGCGTTTAAATTGAAAAATAAGCTCGATTCGTGATCACTTATAAATCTGACCAAAAATCGATATTTTCATCGAAAAAACTAAAATCGTTAATAACTCAGTAAATAAGCGTTTAAATCGAAAAATAAGCTCGATTCGTGATCACTTATAAATCTGACCAAAAACCGATATTTTCATAGAAAAAACTAAAATCGTTAATAACTCAGTAAATAAGCGTTTAAATCGAAAAATAAGCTCGATTCGTGATCACTTATAAATCTGACCAAAAATCGATATTTTCATAGAAAAAACTAAAATCGTTAATAACTCAGTAAATAAGCGTTTAAATCGAAAAATAAGCTCGATTCGTGATCACTTATAAATCTGATTAAGAATCGATATTTTCATCGAAAAAACTAAAATCGTTAATAACTCAGTAAATAAGCGTTTAAATTGAAAAATAAGCTCGATTCGTGATCACTTATAAATCTGACCAAAAATCGATATTTTCATAGAAAAAACTAAAATCGTTAATAACTCAGTAAATAAGCGTTTAAATCGAAAAATAAGCTCGATTCGTGATCATTTATAAATCTGACCAAAAATCGATATTTTCATCGAAAAAACTAAAATCGTTAATAACTCAGTAAATAAGCGTTTAAATCGAAAAATAAGCTCGATTCGTGATCACTTATAAATCTGACCAAAAATCGATATTTTCATAGAAAAAACTAAAATCGTTAATAACTCAGTAAATAAGCGTTTAAATCGAAAAATAAGCTCGATTCGTGATGACTTATAAATCTAACCAAAAATCGAAAAATAAGCTCGATTCGTGATCACTTATAAATCTAACCAAAAATCGATATTTTCATAGGAAAAACTAAAATAGTTAATAACTTAGTAAATAAGCGTTTAAATTCTAAAATAAGCTCGATTCGTGATCACTTATAAATCTGACCAAAAATCGATATTTTCATAGAAAAAACTAAAATCGTTAATAACTCAGTAAATAAGCGTTTAAATTGAAAAATAAGCTCGATTCTTGATCACTTATAAATCTGACCAAAAATCGATATTTTCATAGAAAAAACTAAAATCGTTAATAACTCAGTAAATAAGCGTTTAAATCGAAAAATAAGCTCGATTCGTGATCACTTATAAATCTGACCAAAAATCGATATTTTCATAGAAAAAACTAAAATCGTTAATAACTCAGTAAATAAGCGTTTAAATCGAAAAATAAGCTCGATTCGTGATCACTTATAAATCTAACCAAAAGTCGATATTTTCATCGAAAAAACTAAAATCGTTAATAACTCAGTAAAAAGCGTTTAAATCGAAAAATAAGCTCGATTCGTGATCACTTATAAATCTGACCAAAAATCGATATTTTCATCGAAAAAACTAAAATCGTTAATAACTCAGTAAATAAGCGTTTAAATCGAAAAATAAGCTCGATTCGTGATCACTTATAAATCTGACCAAAAATCGATATTTTCATAGAAAAAACTAAAATCGTTAATAACTCAGTAAATAAGCGTTTAAATCGAAAAATAAGCTCGATTCGTGATCACTTATAAATCTGACCAAAAATCGATATTTTCATCGAAAAAACTAAAATCGTTAATAACTCAGTAAATAAGCGTTTAAATCGAAAAATAAGCTCGATTCGTGATCACTTATAAATCTGACCAAAAATCGATATTTTCATCGAAAAAACTAAAATCGTTAATAACTCAGTAAATAAGCGTTTAAATCGAAAAATAAGCTCGATTCGTGATCACTTATAAATCTGACCAAAAATCGATATTTTCATCGAAAAAACTAAAATCGTTAATAACTCAGTAAATAAGCGTTTAAATCGAAAAATAAGCTCGATTCGTGATCACTTATAAATCTGACCAAAAATCGATATTTTCATCGAAAAAACTAAAATCGTTAATAACTCAGTAAATAAGCGTTTAAATTGAAAAATAAGCTCGATTCATGATCACTTATAAATCTGACCAAGAATCGATATTTTCATCGAAAAAACTAAAATCGTTAATAACTCAGTAAATAAGCGTTTAAATCGAAAAATAAGCTCGATTCGTGATCACTTATAAATCTAACCAAAAATCGATATTTTCATCGAAAAAACTAAAATCGTTAATAACTCAGTAAATAAGCGTTTAAATCGAAAAATAAGCTCGATTCGTGATCACTTATAAATCTGACCAAAAATCGATATTTTCATCGAAAAAACTAAAATCGTTAATAACTCAGTAAATAAGCGTTTAAATCGAAAAATAAGCTCGATTCGTGATCACTTATAAATCTGACCAAAAATCGATATTTTCATCGAAAAAACTAAAATCGTTAATAACTCAGTAAATAGCGTTTAAATCGAAAAAATAAGCTCGATTCGTGCTCACTTATAATCTGACCAAAAATCGATATTTTCATAGAAAAAACTAAAATCGTTAATAACTCAGTAAATAAGCGTTTAAATCGAAAATAAGCTCGATTCGTGATCACTTATAAATCGACCAAAATCTGATTTTTCATCGAAAAATACTAAATCGTAATAACTCAGTAAATAAGCGTTTTAAATCGAAAAATAAGCTCGATTCGTGATCACTTATAAATCTGACCAAAAATCGATTTTTCATCGAAAAATTTTAAAATCGTTAATAACTCAGTAAATAGCGTTTAAATCGAAAAATAGCTCGGATTCGTGATCACTTATAATCTGACCAAAAATCGATATTTTCATCGAAAAAACTTAAAATCGTTAATAACTCAGTAAATAAGCGTTTAAATCGAAAAAGCTCGATTCGAGATCACTTATAAATCTGACCAAAATCGATATGAGCTCGATTCGTGATCACTTATAAATCTGACCAAAAATCGATATTTTCATAGAAAAGACTAAAATCGTTAATAACTCAGTAAAAAAGCGTTTAATCGAAAAATAGCTCGATTCGTGATCACTTATAAATCTACCAAAAATCGATATTTTCATCGAAAAACTAAAATCGTTAATAACTCAGTAAATAAGCGTTTAAATCGAAAATAGCTCGATTCGTGATCACTTATAAATCTGACCAAAAATCGATATTTTCATCGAAAAACTAAAATCGTTAATACTCAGTAAATAAGCGTTTAAATCGAAAAAAAAGCTCGATTCGAGATCACTTATAAATCTGACCAAAAGATATAGCTCGATTCGTGATCACTTATAAATCTGACCAAAATCGATATTTTCATAGAAAAAACTAAAATCGTTAATACTCAGTAAAAAAGCGTTTAAATCGAAAAATAAGCTCGATTCGTGATCACTTATAAATCTAACCAAAAATCGATATTTTCATCGAAAAAACTAAAATCGTTAATAACTCAGTAAATAAGCGTTTAAATCGAAAAATAAGCTCGATTCGTGATCACTTATAAATCTGACCAAAAATCGATATTTTCATCGAAAAAACTAAAATCGTTAATAACTCAGTAAATAAGCGTTTAAATCGAAAAATAAGCTCGATTCGTGATCACTTATAAATCTGACCAAAAATCTATATTTTCATCGAAAAAACTAAAATCGTTAATAACTCAGTAAATAAGCGTTTAAATCGAAAAATAAGCTTGATTCGTGATCACTTATAAATCTGACCAAAAATCGATATTTTCATCGAAAAAACTAAAATCGTTAATAACTCAGTAAATAAGCGTTTAAATCGAAAAATAAGCTCGATTCGTGATCACTTATAAATCTGACCAAAAATCGATATTTTCATCGAAAAAACTAAAATCGTTAATAACTCAGTAAATAAGCGTTTAAATCGAAAAATAAGCTCGATTCGTGATCACTTATAAATCTAACCAAAAATCGATATTTTCATAGAAAAATTTAAAATCGTTAATAACTCAGTAAATAAGCGTTTAAATCGAAAAATAAGCTCGATTCGTGATCACTTATAAATCTGACCAAAAATCGATATTTTCATCGAAAAAATTAAAATCGTTAATAACTCAGTAAATAAGCGTTTAAATCGAAAAATAAGCTCGATTCGTCATCACTTATAAATCTTACCAAAAATCGATATTTTCATCGAAAAAACTAAAATCGTTAATAACTCAGTAAATAAGCGTTTAAATCGAAAAATAAGCTAGATTCGTGATCACTTATAAATCTAACCAAAAATCGATATTTTCATAGAAAAAACTAAAATCGTTAATAACTCAGTAAATAAGCGTTTAAATCGAAAAATAAGCTTGATTCGTGATCACTTATAAATCTGACCAAAAATCGATATTTTCATCGAAAAAACTAAAATCGTTAATAACTCAGTAAATAAGCGTTTAAATCGAAAAATAAGCTAGATTCGTGATCACTTATAAATCTAACCAAAAATCGATATTTTCATCGAAAAAACTAAAATCGTTAATAACCCATTAAATAAGCGTTTAAATCGAAAAATAAACTCGATTTGTGATCACTCATATTTCAGACCAAAAATCGATATTTTCATGGAAAAAAAATCGTTAATAACTTAGTAACAACGAAATTATTAACCCAAAAATCTAAGGAATACCACCATAAAAGCTATAAAGCCTAGAAGATGTCAGTAGCCAAGGAAATATTGAAAGAACACTAACATAAGCAAATGATTTATGAACTACATTAAAAGAAAGCGGAGGCAGTAGAAAAAAAGCTGAGGCAAGCAAATATTTCTTCTTTTAAGAAGCACATCACACATGCTTTTCTTCTACGACTAATAGCTATGGTATACCCAAAAATAAAGGAAAGAAAACAGTAAAGAGCAGGACTCTCAAGAGTTGAACGAACATAAACGAAAATAAAAGGAACTTCAAAAATGTTGTTGGTTAAGCTTTAAATAATATAAACACAAAATAAAATAAAAAGAATTAAAAAAATTCCTCTTATTTTTTTTTTTCTTCACAGGAGGATGGGAGTATGAGTTTGTGCCGTTTACTAAAACCTCGAAATTTATGAAGTGGAAAATTATGTTGTGGTTTCTAAAAAAGAAACAAAAAAAAAGTCCCACACACAAAAAAAGTTCTTTCAAATAAAGAAAAAAGCAACACAGTGAAAATTATTTTATGCAGGCTTGTGTAACAACACATGCGGTAAATATTTAATTAATTTATAATGGGTATAAATTTCAAAAGCACATTATTATTATTGCTCTACAATCTTTTAATATGTTGCGCTTTTTTTGTTGCTGTCTTTTGACGTTATTTTTTTTTTTTAAATAAATTTTAAGATAAAATCACCAAACAAATGTTGAACATTTTTAGAGATGTTTTGCCTTAAAAGACAATAATAGAATTATGAATGTTTTCAATGTAAGGACGATTTTTAGTAAAAGAAATAATTTTAAGTGATATTATTTTCTATTTAGGAATTAATTATAGAAAATGCATTACAATTGCCAACAACAATGGTTGTTGTGATTTGTAGGGGTAAAGAAATAACATACTTAATGGGAAAAGTCTACAGATGGGGTCAGAAAAAGAGTATTAAATAAACCCTTTATAGATAGAAAAAATTAGATATAACAGTTTATTAGAAAAATATCGAAAAATTTATGTATAACAGTTTTTTTCTATAGAAAAATGTGTGTATAACAGTTTGTTCTATAGAAAAATGTGTGTATAACAGTTTTTCCTATAGAAAAATGTGTGTATAACAGTTTTTCCTATAGAAAAATGTGTGTATAACAGTTTTTCCTATGGAAAAATGTGTGTATAACAATTTTTTCTATAGAAAAATGTGTGCATAACAGTTTTTTCTATAGAAAAATGTGTGTATAACAGTTTTTTTCTATAGAAAAATGTGTGTATAACAGTTTGTTCTATAGAAAAATGTACTTATAACAGTTTTTACTTTAAAAAAAGTATAAACGTGTGTATAACAGTTTTTCTGTAGAGAAATTTGTGTGTAACGGTCTTTTCTTTGGAAAAATGTGTGTATAACAGTTTTTTCTATAGAAAAATGTGTATATAAAAGTTTTTTATAGAAATATGTGTGTATAACAGTTTATTCTACAGATAAACAGTTTTTTTTATAAAAAATTAATGTATAACAGTTTTTTCTATAGCAAAATGTGTGTATAACAGTTTTTTTTAGATAAAATTGTGTATAACAGTTTTTGGTATAAACAGAATTGTTTATTCTATAGAAAAATGTGTGTATAACAGTTTTTTCTATAGAAAAATGTGTGTATAATAATTTTTTTCTATAGAAAAATGTTTGTACAACAGATGTTCTATAGACAAAATATGTGTATAACAGTTTTTCCATAGAAAAATATGTGTAGAACTGCAGTTTTTGCTATAAAAAGAATTGTGTTTAACAGTTTATTATATAGAAAAATTTGTGTATAACAGTTTTTCTATAGAAAAATATGTGTAGAACAGTTTTTTTTATAGTTATATATGTATAAAACAGTTTTTGCTACAAACAGAATTGCATTTAACAGTTTATTCTATAGAAAAATTTGTGTATAACAGTTTTTTTCTATAGACAAATTAGTGTACAATAGTTTTTCTTTAGAAATAGTTGTTGTTAACAGTTTTATTCTTTAGAGAAATTTGTATAATCTGTATTTCCTTTAGAAAATTGGTGTATGAAATTGTGTATAACAGTTTTTTCTATGGAAAAATTAGTGTATAACAGCTTTACCAAAAAATAATTTATTTATTTTATTCGATTTTTCTGCTCTCAACTGCTTGTATCTTAGTGTATTAAACCTTTCTTTCAAAGAATTTTATTATCTAATTTCATTAAAGAATTTGTGTCCTTATGCCAAAGGATATTTGTAACAAAGTTTTTTTTTTTGTGATATTATTAAGAAGATTCTTTGTTTTCTTTTTCGGTTATTTAAAAAAAGTAAGAAAAAAGGAAATTCTTAATAAAAAAAGAAAACAAGCAATTGATGGCAATAAACCTCTTACTTTTTGTTTTCTAACTCTTTGTTTAGTTACGTATTGTTGCGGAGAACGACACTAATGTAATAAAAAAAAACTGTTAAAAAATGGTACCAAAGTGTCATCAGCAAAAAAACAACAACAAACCCCTATAATATGTAAAAGAACCCAATTTGAACAACCGCAAAAAAACCTTTAAAAATTAAACAACAACCAACCATGAAAAAAAACCCAAAAACAGAAACCAAGTGGAAGAGCTGAAAAAAAGAAGAGTTTAAAAAGAAAGCTCTTTAGTGAGCAAAAGTGTTAAAAATAAACTTATGCTACCGTTACACCAAAACAATCGGTTTAACTCTTCTTCTACAAAAGTTGCCTTGATGTTGATGTTATTTTTTACAACCCAAAAAAAAAAAATGTTGTCTTCAGGCAACAATTGTCATTTAAGTGTCCTTATGTTGTTGTCATGTTTATTTTCCTTAAGTTTATTTATTTTTATAAACATCTTGTTGTTTGTGTAGAAAAAAAAAACGACAAAGAACTGGCACAAGGACATGGCTACTACTAGTAGTACAACCTTTTTTTAATTCTTTCTTCACTCACTTTTTTCCTTTTCGCTTGTTAGTGTAATTTTTTTACATTATATTCTCTTGCTTATTTATGACGTTGTTGTCTTCTGCTCACTGTTGTCCTTTTACTGTTTGTTCTTCTTTTTATTGTGTTAAAGATTATTGCCACCATGATGTCCAAATTAAAATTATTTTAGTAGTAAATTTTTTTACTCCTTTTGTAACGATAATTGGCTTATTTTAAGTGACAGCCAGCCCATTGTGTTGGCATGACTGTTAATTTCGAATTTGATTTATTTTCGTTTTTTTTTTTATAGAGGCCACAACAGGTATGTATGTATATAAATCATCAATTGTAATTACAAGGTTATAATGGTGAAGTTTTTGTTTTGTCTTTTTGGAGAGTTTAAGTGAAATACCTTAAGAATTTCATTGAAAAGAGATTTTTATGAGAAATTTATTATATAACTTATTTATAAGCTTTTTAAAAGAATTCGCCATTAAAGCATTTGATTGCAGGCATTAAATGTTTATAATAAAATTGTTTTAAAAACCATAAATTTTTATTAGTTTTAGCTTTATTTTTGTAGTATTTTCAGAGATTTAGTAAAAAAAGAAAGGAAATTAGACAAAATATAATCCTTATATACCGAATAGCCGAATTACCGCATACGTGATCGATTAAGCTTTTAATTATGGAATGGCTATAATGGCTACTCAATAACTAATGCGGCATTTCGTCCCCTGCCTTCGTGAACTTTTACATTCTTTTATCGAAAATTTGTGTATAAAAGAAATATTAGTGTATAACAGTTTTTTGTTTCGTACAACTCAATAGGAAAATTTGTATATAACAGTTTTTTCTATAGACAAATTTTTGTATAACAGTTTTTTTTTAAGAAATATTAGTGTATAACAGTTTGTTGTTTCGTATAAAAGAATTTTTTATAGAAAAATATGTGTGTAATGGTTTTTCAATAGAAAAATTTGTGGGTTTTTATAGAAAATTCGTATATAATTTATAAATATAACAGTTTAATCTATAGAAACATTTGTGTATAACAGTTTTTTCTATAGAAAAATTTGTGTATAACATTTTTTTCTATAGAAACATTTGTGTATAACAGTTTTTTCTATAGAAAAATCTGTGTATAACAGTTTTTTCTACAGAAAAAATTGTGTATAACAGTTTTTTTATAGAAAATTCGTATATAATTTATATATGAGTTTTATATACAAGAAAATTTGTGTATAACAGTTTTTTCTATAGATAATTTCTATAACAGTTTCTTCTATAGAAAATTTGTATATATGTAAACAACAATAGGGTATAACAGTTTTTTTTTTATAGAAAATTTTGAATATAACATTTTTATCTATAGAAAATTTTGAATATAACATTTTTTTCTACAGAACAATTTGTGTATAAAATTTTTTCTATAGAAAACTTGTACATAAACTTGTATATAACAATTTTTTCCATGAATAACAAATTTTTATAGAAATATTAGTATATAACAGTATTTTTTATGGAAAAATATGTGTGTGTAATGATTTTTCAATAGAAAATTTTGTGTATAACATTTTTTTATATATAAAATTTGTATAACAGTTTTTCCTATAGAAAAATTTATGTAGAACATAGGTTTCTATGGATGGATTTGTGTATAAGTTTTTCTATAGAAAAAATATCGTATAACAACTTTCTATGGAAATTTTTGTGTATAACACTTATTAACACATACTTTTCTATAGATTAATTTATGTATAACAGTTCCTTCTATGGAAATATTTATGTATAACAATTTTTCTATAGAAAAGTGTGTGTTCATTCTATGGAAATATTTGTATATAAAACTTCGTTCTATAAAAATTTGGCGTATAACAGTTTTTTCTATAGATATATTTGAAACGACGTGTTTCCTATAAATAAATATATGTGTATAACAGTTTCTTGTGTAGAATAAACACTCAATACTATGGATATATTTGTATATAACACTTCTTTCTATAAAAACAGTTTTCTCTACAAATTTGAGAAAAAGTTATTTATAAAATTGTTTTGACAGTTATTCCTATAGAAAAATTTGCGTAAACCAGTTTTCTCTAAAGAAAATTTTGTGTATAAAACTTTAAAAATTTTCGTATAATTCATTTTCTTTACAAAAATTCGTAAATAGTTACTTCTGTAGGAAAACTGTGTATAACAGTTTTTTCTATAGAAATATATAGTACAGTATTTTTACAAAAAATTGTGTATAACAGTTTTCATTATGGAAACATTTGTGTATATATTACAGTTTGTTTTTATGGAAAACAAATATTTTTGCAAATTTTAAATCTTATAGACATTATCTTTTAACTCGTTGACGACCACCCAAAAAATGATGAATCTACCCAGATGCGCACTTCGTTAAATTCCACGAGTACTGCCCGAATATAAATTTTAATCAAAAATGTTGTTGGCATAATAAAACTATATTATTTTATAGTAGTAGACGTAATTGGGATTTACGAGCGACCGTGCTCGACGTCTATAGCCTTCATTTACGTCAACGTGTTAATATAAATATTTCTTCTCATCAAATTAAACTAGACTTTTGTATGAAAACAAAATTTCATTTTGATTTATTTATTATTATTATTATTTGTTTGTTCCATTTTAAATAAATTTAAATTATTAATTAAATATAAGCAATAAAATTAATATGCATTTAAAAACAATTCTTATAAAACATAAGAATATGTTAATAATAAAAGAAAAATAAACATAAAAAATACTTGCAGCATAGTTTACAAAATAGACAGACAGATATTTAAGTAGTATGTATTAGGATTTAATTAGGATGTGCGATTAAAGATAAATACAAAATGTATTTTTTTATTAAGATTGTTAAAATTTAAATTTGGTAAAGAACTGTTAATTTAAAATCAGTTTATTAGTGTTTTATAAACATTTACTTAGTAAATTTTTTTTGGTTTATTTAAGAAAATCCAAACAATTTGTGAAGATTTTTTTTAAATTAAAGATAATGCAAAACATCGCACACCAAAGCTTTTTATTTAAATTAAGTTTTTTTATTTTTTATTAATTAATATAAATATAAATTTAATATTTTTTATACAAAAAAAGTTGCAATAATTGCATATTTCCACTTTTTATATATCGCAAAATATAAACAAAAATAAATGCTAGTGATAAAAATATAACAAATATTTATAACACTTTTTTCCATAGAAATTAAAGAAAAAAACACAATAAAATATATTTAAATATTTTAATACAATTAAGGAAAAAATATAATAAGACAGGAAAAGCAAACCTCTCTTAAAAAAATGACTATATAACTTGTTAATACAAAGAGACTTACTTATAAACTAAAGAAATGGAGGCATTTTTAAACACAATTATTTATTACTATTTTTTTAATTTTCATTAATGTAATTTATCTGACTCGTAGTATCTCTCTTGCTTAGCCTAGTTTTTAAAAAAATTAATTCCTTTAAATTTGTTTTTTTTTTCTTGTTGTTCCTTATTTGAGTTTTTTGTTAAGCATAGAATTTGTAAAGATTTTTCTTGGTTTTGTTTTGTTATTTTTTTTTTTTTTTTTTGGTTAAAGAGTAAATTGTAAATTGTAAAGAAAAAATTGTTATTTTATGTATTGTAGTATTTCCTAAAAGAATGTTTTTGTAAAGTAATTGAATAATAGCTTTTGTATTTGTGTGTATGTAGTGTAGTTTTGTGTGTGTGTGTGTTTAAGGGTAATCTATATTATTTTTAGAAGAAAACAGAAATAAATTATTTTGCTCGTTTTGTTAGAAATCAATATTCTATGGGATTGGGATCACGTTTTTTACGTGAATATTTCAAGCCCAAATTATCGCTGATTTCATCGATAACCTCTAGAGCATAGTCAAGTTGTTCTTTGGTATGTGCAGCCGATAGACAATAACGTATACGGCCCTCCATAATGGGTGTGGCAGGGAAACCAACACCCACAACGGCTATATGGCGGGTAGTTAAGGTACGTACAACAGCTCTGTGTGAGGATATAGGAAAATGTTAGAATTTTTATTATTTTTATATTTCAAAATAGTTCTTACCCAATTTTGGAGAATAGATACACTAACATGGGCACAACTGGTGAATCTTCATGACCATAAATGATGACACCCATTTGTGCTAAACGTTTGCGGAAATATCTTGTATTACGAGCTAATTGATTGATTTTTCTGCGACCCATATCGGTGCCATCTAGGCCCATTATAATGCTCATGGATGTGTAAATTTGTTGTGCCACTGGCGGTGACATTGTCGAGGCATAACAATGGGCATGGCTGTTTGTGCGTAAGAAGTCAATAAGTGTCTGAAAGAGTAAAAAAACATAAGTAATCCAATTTTAAAGCTTTTTATAAAAATTTTGAATATAAAAAAAGTTTTTAATGAAAAGCTTTCTATTAAAAAGTTTTTTCTTGAAAAGTTTATTTAGATAATAGGGTTTAAAAATGCTTAATTTTAAAAAGCTTTTTTAAATGCTTTTATGTTAAAATTCGTCCTCCCTTTCGTTCTGTAAAAAAAGCTTTGTTCTAAAGAAAACATTTTGTTAAAAAGCTTTCCTTTTTTCCTTAAAAAAGTATTTCATTTAAAGCCATCTGTGTTAAGAAACTTTTTTTTAACATAGCTTTTCTTAAAAAGCTTTTTGTGTTAAAAGTATTTTTCGTTAAAAAGCTTCCTTTCTTGGCTTTTGTTAAAACAATCTGTTCATTAAAAGCTAACTTTCTTTAATTTTGTTAAGAAAACTTTTTTTGTTAAAAAAGCTTTCTCGTTAAAAATATGTTTTTTTTCGTTAAACAACCTGTTAGTTAAAAGCTTACTTTCTTTAATTTTGTTAAGAAAGTTTTTTTTATTAAAAAGCTTTTTTGTTAAGAAAGCTTTCTCGTTAAAAAAAAGTTTTTATAAAAGCTTTCTCGTTAAAACTTTTTGAAATACTTAAAAAAAGATTAGTTAAAAAACTTTCTGTGAATTAATCTTGTTGATAAAGAATTTTTTGGAAAAAATAAAGCTTTTCTGCTTAATATTTAAAACTTACCTTTGAACCAGCAATATAGCCACCAGCACTACCAAAACTCTTAGTGAATGTACCCATTAGAATATCAACATCTTTGGGATCAGCACCAAAATAATCCAAAGCACCACCACCATTTGGACCCATTGCACCAATACTGTGCGCTTCATCTAAATACAAATAAGCCTTATATTTCTTTTTCAAGGCGATTATTTCGGGCAGTCGTACAATTGAACCTTCCATACTGAATACACCTTCAACAATAATTAAGATTTTCTTCCATGGTTTGCCACCATCTTTAGTATTGCCATTTACTACACTCGATCTTAGAACACGTTCCAAATCTTTCATATTATTGTGTTTAAAGACTTTAGTAGTGGCACCCGACAAACGAATACCCAAGATAATAGAGGCATGATTTTTCTCATCACTTACTACCAAACAACCAGGCGAGAGGAGAGAAGGCAAATTAAGAGCATTTGTGGCAAAGCCCATGCCAAAGACTATAGCATCTTCTACGCCCAAATAACGGGCGGTTAACTTTTCCAAATCGTTGTGCAACTGAGTAGTACCCAGCTCAACACGTGGACTGCAGAGAGCTAAACCAAATTCCCTGGTGGTCTTCTCAGCATTATCAGCACAAGGACCAGAGTTATCAGCAAAACCCAAATAATTATAAGAGCCCAAATTAAGGCATCTAGTCTCAGTGCCTGTAAACTCAAAGCTCCAACCATAATCATGTGTAACACGATCTTTTAAGGTTAATTCGGCTCCAGGCACACTGCAAATGGGACGATTCCAACAGTCTCTAACACGACGATACACATAACGCGAATAGAAACTTTCAAATGCATCATAGAGTGTAACATAACCCTCACGATTTTCCTCCTTGGCAACTTTGGGTACGAACAGCAATTGATTTAAGTAGCCCAATATCATGAGTAAATAAAAACCTAAATACGTAAAGCAGGCTGTGTGTAAGGGTACCTCTTCAAATGAGGTCTTTTTAAAGTGTTCTTCCGCGGGTGTTAGCTTACGTTCGGCAGCCGAGGGCTTTGAGGCCACACCATATTCTGTGGTGGTTGTGCCGCCGTTCTTAAGAGGAAAGTAGCCATTAGACTGAAAGAGAAGAGAAATGATTTGAGTTTAGTTTTGAAAATATAAAATGTAGGGTATTCAAAATTCCACATTAAGGTGCTAAAATTTCAATTTATTTTAATGTTTTTTCGCCGATAAAAAGCTTTATTACTTTTATATAAAAAGTATCTGTATTTAAAAATAATGGCTTTTACTTTTTTATTTAGTTTTAACAAAAAGCTTTAAATAAAAACTTTAAAGTTTTAATAAAAGGCTTTAAAGAAGTTATTTTTAATCTTTATAAAAAACTTAAACAAAGCTCTTTTAATAAAAAGCTTTAACAAAGCTCTTTTAATAAAAATCTTTGACAAGACTCTTTTAAAAAAAGCTTAAACAAAGCTCTTTTAATGAATTGCTGTAAAAATGCTCTATAATAAATTCCCTTAAAAAGCTCTTTAAATGAAAAGCTTAAAAAAGCTTTTCAGCTTAAAGCTTTTTTAGCTTAAAAATGCTCTTTTAATAAAAAGTTTTAAAACAGCCTTTTCAATAAAAAGCTTTAAAAAAGCTTTTTCAATAAAAAGCTTTAAAAAACCTTTTCAATAAAAAGATTTTTCAAGATAAAAAAGCTTTTTCAAGAAAAAAAGCTTTTTTCAATACTTAGCTTCAAAAAAGCTTTTTCAACGCATTCAACAAAATGTTTTAAAACAGATTTTGTAAATTTATTAAGATTATTTTAGACTCATTGCAACAGAGCAATGCACTACCATTGTTGCTATACAGCTCAAATATCACGGACGAGACAGTGATAAAATCTTTTTATGTTTATTTACCACAAATAACAAACATGTCATCATAAATAAAATAAATAGATATTCATAAATATGTTTGTGTTCTTATCCACATGCAAATAAAAAGATAATATCATGCATACAATATAATATTTCATAATATTAATTTTTTAATTGCTATTTTTTTTTATCTAAACAGCAACAAGATCCAAATAAAAATGTAAAATAAAATCATTAAAAAACGTGTTATAAGCAAACAAAAATGAAACAAAATCTATGTTACAAGGTTTGAATATTAATGAAATGTATACAAACAAAAAGAGTCGTACAAAAAAAAAAAAGGAAATTATTTTTTGTGGCGGTAAATGTACGTACATATGAAGGTATGTACTTTAATCACTGTTAGTAATTTTACGCAGAAAAACAAAATTATTTCAACTCATCATACGTAATTGTTTATATACAACATTTATAATAAATATTAAGCTAAAAACACGCCACTCTCTCTTTATACATATTTTCGTATCTTTTTTTAAGTTTTTTTTTTATACAAAATAATTTGAGTCATTTTACGATAACAATTTTATGATGAGTTAGTGGTTGTTTAATAGTATTTTTTGTCTATTGTTTGGATATTGTTTATTTTGCTGAACCATGTACATATATAATATAAAATAACAAAATTATTGTAAATATTTAATGTTTATTAGCGCAGCAATTAGATTGCAAGTTTTTTTGTTAAGTTTTTACAGTTCTAGTTAAGTGCAGAGGAGGTGTTATAGGAAATAAATAAAGAATATTTAATAAAGTTTTACAAATAGTATTCAAATAGCAAACTAGTCTTAGTTTACTAATAGGAAATGCTATGAAATCAATTAAAAACGTTTAAAAACAAAATTCTTTACAAAATGTGGAAAATTCAAATTGTATATAAACTGCATTTTGAAAACAAGCAAAATAATGAATGAATTATAAAATAAATAAAATTTTCCAAGAAAAATAAGAATTATTTCCATGCAAAATAGTACGTTATTAAGTTTAAATTAATAAAAATAATTTAAATTTATTTAAATTACTGCATATAATTCAATAGTATGTAGTTTACTATTGCTTTAAAATATACATTTTTTTAAAGCAAAGTAAAAATTTACTAATTTTTCAAAAAAATTATAAACATTTTCCCTATAATTTTCCTAAATAACCAATATTTTATTTGAGTCTAAAAATGACAGCATATAATGAACAATGAAATGAACCATGTAAACACTTGTTAATAATTGTAATGGCCACATAAAGTAAATAGTAGTTGTAATGGCAGAAAGTAAATAAACATTTACTTTATTATAAACTTTTATTTGTGGCATTTTAAAATTTTATTTTGAACTAAGAAATAGTTTTTAGTTAAATGGAATAAATGTTCGGTACATTGCGTACTTGTACAAATGTTAAACACATGTTTGTTTGTTAATATTTTACTTTTATATGTCTATTAGCAGCAAAGTGTTAAGTGCAATTGTTGTTAAAGCATAAAAACC
The DNA here is from genome assembly GCF_015586225.1 of Lucilia sericata. NCBI lineage: Eukaryota > Metazoa > Arthropoda > Insecta > Diptera > Calliphoridae > Lucilia > Lucilia sericata. The sequence goes on from NW_023994485.1 coordinate 29,671, forward strand.
TAACTAATCTAACAAAATAGTGAAAACAAACTAGAATAATATAATATCACTAGAAACATCTTAAATAAAACAAGTAGATTGATATTAGATCTGTTTATTTTCCGGGCAGGAGATAGTAAAAATTAGAAAATTTTTTTAAAATAAGAAATAAGTTTATTTGAAAGCATTTCTTAATAACAAGTTTGTTTTTCTGTTTTAAAAATACAAACTTAAGTTGGAATCCTCAAATACGAGTTATAGAACATTGAAAATACTTGATAACTTTGAAATTATTTTCAAAATGTTACGAGATTATTAGAAGTTCTTACGATCTAATCGATTAAATGTATGTGGTGGTTTTATGAGGACCTTAAGCAAAAACTGGACGTAAATTGAAGACGACAATGTTTTGTAGGCTGCGAAAGACGCACACTTGGGTTCTTTTGGTCCCTTTGTTATAGTTGGTTATACTATACTTTGTTATAGTTTGTTATACTTAAAAGTATTAAGTGAAATTAGCCGCATACTAACACATTTCAATGAATTCTGGAACTTAGCTGTCTCACTGGGACTTAATGTACAAAAAGTTGTAGTTATAAGAACTTCAATCTTTTTATCTATATCTACCTTAGACCTTATTTTATGTTAGGTATCAAGGGCAGCTGCCTTATAAGCAGCTCACTTGGGTCTATTAAATTTGGTCCCGTTGAGTTACCCTTGCGGTCTTAGGAAAGTATTCTGATAGCACCCTCTCCTTCCAGAACTAAACCAGGTGGTTTAATTTATGCAGCATAGGATATTCTTCAGACCTAGAAAGCTCTTCCATGCCTGACAAAATGGAAGCACCGAAGTTATGTTCCCTGCTTTCAATGGACGTAGGGCAATAGCAAGGTAGATGCGATACAGTCTCATCTTCCTCTTCATTATGACAACTTCTACAGTAGTCGTTATATCCAAGGCCTAGTCTCAAGATCTGGTTTCACTGAACCACCTGATTTGGCCTTTCCCATAAATTTCATTTAGAACAAATGTCTTACAAGTCGTAAGAGAGATACCATTAAAGGCGTCGATTTTTTTCCTCATCCAACATCGCACCGTTTATAGCTATGTCATTTAGAGATATTCCGCATTATTTGATTAACCTAGATGTAGTAAAGACACCCGATAGATTTTTGATAGCAGCTTTGCTGTCAGTATATACTTATACATGCATATAACCCCCGATATATTCTAGTACCTTAGCCAATTCGCTGCTCGTTTAATAGGAGATATTTCTGCCAGAAGAACATTTAGAACACAGTTTAGACCTTTGTTTCGAGATAAAAGCTCTTAAAACTAGTATATATTAAAGACCGAAGATTGGCTTGAGGTAACAACTTGTTTTCCCATGCAAAAAAAAAAAACTTGAGTTCTCAGACTGGTACAAAAACAAAACTATTTATTTTTCTATCTACAAACAAATTAATATTTCTTATATTCAAGAGCGTAAAAAACACACACCTCAATGATGCAATATTTTTTTTTTTAAATCTGTTCATTTAAATACAGATTTCTATTACGAAATGTATACAGTTAATTAATTTAAAAATGTCAATAGTTCATTTGAGTTAAAGTGGTCACTATACATAGTAAATATTGTTTCTATTAACAAAACAACAAAATCTATGTATATTATTCTAGACATATACATAAAAATGTTTTCTCTAGCCAATAAAAAAAAAATAACAAGAATATTAAATAACTAATAAAACAAGAAGTAATAATAGAAGCGATTGAATTAGAAAAAATCAACTGCCCTACAATTTAAATCATATTAACTGAAATTATTGATTATAAATTAGTTTTTAGTTATTAACTATTAGGCACGCATCAATGCTTTAGATAATGATCAGTTAGAGTTAAAACAAAACATACAGAAATAAACATTCATTTAAATGTTTATTTACAACGAATTAGCTAATTGGAAAAAGGGTGACATTTAGATAAAATTAGGCATTTGTAGGCAAGATTTTTTTAACAATTTAAAATAAACAATGAATATTCAAGCTTTTTATATTAAAAATTAATACACTTGTTATTTTATTAAATATACAATAGTTAAAACTACATAAACTGCAAAAGTAATGTTAAGAGTAGGGACAAAAGTTATTATGGTTACGTATGCGATTAGATAAGCTTTATTACCAAATTTTGTTGGTATATAAAATAACTAAACTAAAATGAACAGTCTCTGGAGCAACTATACATGTACCTTACTAGTAGGTATGCATATACATATATTTTGAAACAATATTTTCAACTATTTAAGAATGTCAACATTTCAAGCTTCAAAATTAAAACGGAAATACAAAAACACAAAGTTTTTGGCAAACTTAAATAAATAGTTTTTATACCTAAGTATATAATAGCCTATAAACAATGACCCTGTAAATATTTACATGAAAAACAACACCTAATAACAAAACTATCAATGCAAAATTAAATGGTAAATGTTCTAATTTTATGGCTTAAAGACAATGACTAATTAACTAAATTTATAAAAGAAATATTTTAATTATTTAAGGTACTTAGGTTATTTTTTTATAAACAAATTTTGGGTATATATACTCTATGATTCATCGTATTTCTGTTTCAAAAATCCCAGTGGTATGTACAAAAAAAAAATATAATAAAAACAATTAAACTGCAACTGATAAGGTGGAAGGTACGCTCGTTATTCAATCATTTCTTATCGATTTTATATGAACGCAAGAAATATTAACGAATCACACATGGCTGTAGATAATTGATAACGAAAAATGTACAACAGTTTAAAAAAAATTTTGGAATTTTGTTTGTTAATGTTAGTGCAATTAATAAATTTTCTCACTTCATTCTACTTAGCACAATTTCGATTTTTTTTAATTAAAAAAGTAAGAAGGAATTGTTGAAAATATTTGTTAATGGTTCAAGAGAACGAAAAAATAATGTTATACACAGAAAAAATTAATACATAACTTGAATGAATTTTGTAATAAATTGAATGAATCGAACATGACTTTTTTTTCCCAAACCATTTTCATTCAGAATATTAAAAGTTCATAAAATGTATGAATTTGTACTTTAAAGATTTTTTTGTTTTTTTTACTCATTTTTTTTTTTTTTTTTGATTTTCATAAAAAATTGGAATAAATATCCGCGTTACCTATTAATATCTTCCATTTTTTAGAAAATAATCACATATTAGCGAATTTTTATGATAAATAAATAAAATGTTGGAAAACAAAATATGAAATAAAAAAACATCAGCATATAGCTAAACATCCATTCTTCAGAAAATGCTGCATGTTACGCGCATATTTCATTGTTTTCAATCTAAAAATCATAAAGAAATAACAAATTTTCCAAAGAAAATTTCAAACATTTTTTAACAAATAGAAAAATATAAAGAAAATTTTTAATATTTCAAGTCAAGGCTTCTAGATTATGTTTAAAAATATAAAAATGAAAAAAATTCATACAATTTAGGAACTTATTCTTAAATATTATTAACTTTAGTCAATGAAAGCAGTTCATAATATTTATGCTGGAACTTTTTTCTGTGTACATTTAAATACAAAGTTCTAAATTATAAATTTTTCATGAAAAATTTTCAAACTAAATCAAAATAAGTTATTTTCGAAAAATTCTATTTAATCTTTCAGTAAAATTAAAAAAAAAAACCCATGAAATTTTTAAAAATATTTTGGATACAAAATTTTATGAATCTTGATGATGTAGGGATTATTTAAACAGCTTTAAACATTTTTTCGAACATAAGTTAGAATTTTCGAAAAATATTTAAGAAATCTCAACACGATTTCAAAGTTTTATTTTAAAAACTTTAAAAAATTTTGGTTTTATTTCAAAAATTTTTAAATTTCAGGGAAATCGCACTACAGTTTACCATTGAGTCATAAATTTTGAGACGTTATATGAAAACTTTTAACCAAAAACAATCTTTAATTTTAAAGTAAAGTTTACCCTACACTATCCGCAAGGAGTACTAGAATTGTCATTTCTCGTATTTTTTTGTTTTAGGAAGTAGAGCAACTAAGAAAACATCCTCTGTTCTTCATTAGTATTCTGGTAGCCCTAGCTTAGCTTCTAGCTAAATGGCCATTAACACTTATTATTAGCAGCTAATTGGTGTCACAAAAAGGTCGAGAGATCCCTCATTTTTAAAGTAAAACTTGCTGTTAACATTGTGAATTTACTAGTCGTCTGCTAGGAAAAGGATTAAAATGAACATTATTAATAAAAACCACCTGGTCACACTAAAGTACTATAAAATAGAACATTTTCTAAATGTCAAAATGAAAATAACTTTCCAATAAGAAAAAAAACAACAACAAAAACAAACATAAACTGAAGTTTGTTGTTTTTAAAAATCAACCCAAAAAATATGCAAAAATGTTGTCTTATAGAATTTTAAACAAGTTCGTTATAAAAATACATTGTTTGTTTTTTTAGGAATATTAATTATTTAAAATTTTTATCTAAGAACAATCGAAAAACACACAAAACAAGCACGCCTTTTTTTATAGCTTCGCAGTAGCAGCGCTTAAAACGCGTAAAGAAAAAAAAAACACACTGCTGCCCAAAAAGATGCCAGACAATTTGTGTAGCATAATTTCTAAATAAAAACAAAAACACTGCACTTTAAATCTCACTTGTTTCTATTTGTCTAAACAGTTTTGATAAAAGTTCGCCAATAAAATTGTAAATATTTGTTAATTATTAGCATTAGAGCTTATCATTTAAACACCTTTTTTATCATAACATTATCTGGCAACTCCCGATTCTATCATTAAAATCACACCACCAACACAAGTTAACAAATTTATAGGTTTTTTTTTAATTTCTTAACACACTTTCAAACATATTCTTCATTCATTCCTTTCAATTTTTACTTTCATTTCTTAATTTGATATGCAAATTTTTAGATTGTTTCACACACGTCCCATATTTTTATTTACCTTAATGCCATTACCGTTCATGGTCACCACTCGTCCATTAGCCTTGAGACCATTTTTTCTTGTGCGTATTTCCTTGTATGCCGGTGCTGCAAATTTTTTCTCATGCAGCTCCCTATCAAATTGGATTTGTTGTTCTATTTCTGCTGCATTATTTGTTAAGGTACTACTACTGGAGCAGCCGCCACTGCCTACTGCTGGTGATGCTGTTAAGCCGTTTTCTGCAAAAGTAGTACCACCGTCAAGGTTTCCCATTTTATTTTTTCAATTTCTGTCTGTCGTCACCACCGCAAACACACACCAAACCAAGCAACAACAATTTTATTAGACACTTTACTCTTAATTAGCAAGAATTCTATTAAACAAGAAATTCTTATCCAAAAAAAAAAAGCCACCAACAAATGACTAAAACTCTATAACGACGGACTAGCCCGACTGAGCAAAAAAAAACTACACACCAGTGCAGACGGAACAAGGTAATATTACTCAAACAGCTGATTATTGTTTTGTTCGTTTTCTGTATATGATAAAACTGTCAGATTTATGTGTTTGTTGTTGTTTAAAATGCAACAAAGCCAATAACAACAGGCGGGCGTTGTCAAATTTTGTTGTAGATTTCGAGGTGTCACTATCCTCTTCGTGTAACATACTTCTGTCAAGTGATGCACTAGTGTTGATAATGTAACAATTTCGTGATTGAGTTTAGCGGGTAGAATAAGAATTTTAGCGATTTCTTACAATAAGTAATAAAATAGGGTTTCTATCATTTCTTTAAAAAGTAAACCTAACTCGTAACAGGGTTCTATAAAAATCGAATTTAAAATTATCGACTTTTTGTCGGAAAGAGTTGAAAAGCCGACTTTTTTGTTTCAACTACAAACAAACAAATAACGTAACTAAACTAACTAAACTAACTAAACTAACTAACTAACTAACTAACTAACTAACTAAACTAACTAAACTAACTAAACTAACTAAACTAACTAAACTAACTAAACTAACTAAACTAACTAAACTAACTAAACTAACTAACTAAACTAACTAACTAACTAACTAACTAACTAACTAACTAACTAACTAACTAACTAACTAACTAACTAACTAACTAACTCCCTCTATCCTAACCTCTCTCTCCATTCGGTTTTTTAGATTTTTTCAATTAATTTAAAAAAATCGCCAAAAATATTTAAAATCGCTAGAATCTGAGAAATTGTCGATAACACGGTAAATGATAATACAGTACATACAAACTCACCTTAGTCGGCAATGCAATTAATTATTTTAAATTATTTTCCAACACTGGAAAAAGCTATTTTACAAATTGTTTACCAACACTGAAAAAGCTCTTATTTGACGTTGTATAACAACTCTGTTCTTTTTTGACATTTCATTATTGCAAAAAAAGGAAAAACAGCTTTTGAGCCGGAAAAAAGGGCTTTTCAAATTTCAAAGTAAATTGCAGAAAGAAAAACATGAATATATTTATTATAATAAAATTAATTTAAATTACACAAAAAATTCTTGGCTTTCCTAGAACAAAAATATAAATCAACCTGTATAAATAAAATAGATACAAAATAAATTTACAAATAAATAAATTTATTGTGAAGCTCAAAAAATATATACACAAACAAAAAGAGAACCCCACTCACTACAGGAAAGAAGAAGCAGATGAAAAAGCACTGCGTACATATTTGAATCATTTACAATTTGGTTTTTGAAGTGCAACCATCATCATTACGCGAAGTCGAAAAAATTGTGTTATTTTCAAACAAAAAGGAGCCGCAATATAAATTTGTAATTTATTTAACAAACATTCGTAATTGAACAAAAAAGTATTATAAAAGTATATTTTTAAAAATAATTTGTGATTAAACAAGAATTATTTGGAAAAATTGTGAAATTCAAAAGAAAAGTTGACACAAGAAAAAAAAAAAAACAAAAAAGAGTCCTCTTAAAGAAGCGTGAGAGATACAATTTGAATAAAGAGAGTTTTTTTTCCAGAGCGAGGTGTGTGTGTGAAAAGTGTGATAAAAACCCCATACGTCACTTTTCGTTGAAAAATAAATTTTCACAACCAATTGGACAAACGAAAGAAAAAACATCCTTTTTCTCTATTCTACAAAAATGGATTTCAATTTTACCGATTTGAAAAAGGAAGCTGCAGCCACAGCTGATGACATCTTCAGTCATTCAAGTGAAGCAGCCAAACAAGTGGGTCAGGATTTGCTAGGAAACCTGGGTGGGGGAGGTGGACGTCAAGATGATAACTCACACACTGAGCAAAGTTTTGGCAACGACCAAAAGGAAATGGATTTTGAACATGTAGATCCACAGACTTTTGTACAACGTATGTCGGCTGGAGCCAAAGAGGCCCAGGAACAATTGGATGCCAAATTTTCACAATCTAAAGATGAGTTGGAAGATTTCTTTGGTCAAACCAGCAATGCAGCCAAGCAAGGTGTGGCTGCTGCCACCAATGATTTCATGAATGCCGAACGCGGTTTTATGAACGCGGCTGGCGACAAGGCCAAGGAAATTGAGAAGAAGGCTGCCCAGGCGGTCGATGATCTTTTCGGTTCACATTTGGGCAGTGGTGATAGTAAGTTTGAGGCCTCTGCTCCGTTGGCTGATAATGTGCAATCTGCCAATAACAATTTCAACAATTTCATGGACGACAATGCTCCCATGACGACATTTGGTAAAACTCCAACGGCCGCTGCCGCTGTTAGCAAAGATTCAGACAACGATTCTCCTTCCATTTCTTATAATCCCTCACCGGTTAAGAAAATACCTGCTACCGATGCTTTAAAAGAACAGGACAATGAGAAATTCATATCCTCCGAAGATCTTTTGGGCGACTTCAAGGAAGAGCGCACCGCTACTCCCGATTCACAGGCTTCCGCTAAACTTCCCACACAAATGAAAGCAGCAGTGACAAACTTACCCACTACCGACCTGGATGTCGAGGACGATGATGAAGACTTTGTTCAAGCTGAAATACCAACTAAACCAGTCGAACAAAAGACTGCTGCGGCTCCTATTCAAGAACCCACACCAGTTCCCGTGGCTAAACCAGCTCCGATTGTACCGGAACCGGTTAAAACTCAGCCACCACCATCACCAGCAACACAGGCGCCAGTAGTTCCAGAAACAAAAACAGAAACACCAACTCCCGTTGTTGTCGACACAAAGCCCAAGACATCTTCGACTGTTACTACAACAAAAACAGCTACGAATGCACAACAACCAAATATTGTATCGGTGGAGGATATTTTCTACAAATATGGTTTGGGTAAGTTTTTTTTGTAATGAATTATTTTTTTTTTTTTTTGATTAAGTTAAATGCCATTTGGTTTACATTGGATATATGAAACATTTTTCTAGCTACAGACCATCATCGAAAAGCACTTTTGATTTCGAAAAGTATATTTTATTTTATTTTTTTTAACAAAATTTGTTTTTAAAAAATTTATGTTCGAATTTTCTAAAATAGTTATGGAAAAATATCTAAAAATTATATTTATTTTGAAAATATTTAATTTTTCTTTTTACGAATTTGAATAATGCTAGAATTGACTTCAAAATATTTTCGAACATTAGGTCGAATTTTCGAAAATTCTTCAAGTAAGCTTGTTTTTTTGAAAATATCTTCATAAAAACATTTAAATTGGAATTTTATGAAATTTTTAAATAATTTTCAAAATTTTTATGTTCGAAATTGTAAAATGTAAGAAATTTGTTTTAAAAGAAAATGGTTTTTAAAGAATCCTTGTAATTTAGATATAATTTTCGAACATTGAAAATGTTCTCGAAATTCTTAAATGAACAAACATTATCACGCCAATTATAAACAATTATTACCCATGAGTTTGTTACCTTTTAAGTGCTTTAAGTATAGAAGAGGGAACAAACTCCCATGAATTCTCCCACATTATAAAGAGTATTTATTTCGAACATAAGTTAGAATTTGAGAAAATTCTGAAAATAAAAAGAATATTAAAAAAATTTCAAATATGTTTGTTTTTATTTCATAAGTTTTCCCACAAAAGTAATTAATTTGTTTGAAAATTGTTTAAATTGTTATTTGAATTATAATTAATTCCCCTCGAAATTAAATTAAATTAAATTGCAATTTAACACTGTTATCGCTTGGAATCATATTACGCAGTTATTAAATTTCAAGTTTATATTACAATTTTTAAATTTAAACTTTGATACGGAGGAGATTCCATCGCCAGTTTGATTTAAATACATTTCATTGAGTGTTTGGTGCTTTTTTTGATGGTCTGTAGAATGCGTCACATCATGTAATATTTGTTTTTACATGTCAATTTTCATTTTGTTTCTTATTCGTTAATTAAACAATTGTTGCAGCTTTTTGTTTGGTTTATTTAAATTATTGTTATAAATTTTAAACTGTTGGAGGTTTTTCATTTGTTTATTTAATCTAATCACAAGTTGATCATACATAAAGCATGTTTGTTTGTTTGTTTGTTTGTTTGGTTATCAACTAAATGCAGAAAATACTAGAGAAATTAGTTAGATAGAATATTGGATTTTAAACTAAAAATTTGGACTTTTGTAGAAGATCAAAGGTCGTTATTTGCATTTCCCTGAGTCCTGAATGAGGTTTTAGGTATTTTTTTTTTTTTCAAATAAAGTAAAAATTTGTTGTTTGTTTTGTTAGTAGGTATGTAAGTGTGTTGTTTTAAACGCCTAGTGACACGTTATTTTTTTTTTTTTTTTTTTTTGTCGATTTTGTTAGATACACTTTTTTCCTTCTATTTTATTCCATTCGTTTTTATTATTATTTAGCATTATTACTTTTTATTTGTTTGTTATGAATCATATTTTTTTCATTCTGCTAACAGATAATGATGTCATACATACAGCAACAATAATAAAAACCACAATGGAAACTACATGTAGCTGAAAATATATTAAAAATTTTCAATGGATGACTTTCATATAATTAAATAGTTCAGTAACTAATTGATTTTCCTTTAATCCCTTAAATTTTTTAATTAATTCATGTTTTCTTTTATGATTAATTTGATTTCGTTATTTCTAAAGAATTTACTTATAAATCTGTCTCTTTTTCATTCATATACATACCGGCTTTTTTTGTTTATTGCATTTTATTTTTTGTTAAATACATTTAACAAAATTGTGAGTCATATGATTGTGAATTTATTTATTTCTCTATATTTAGAAATGTTTCATTTCATTTTGTTTATTGCTTTATATATACATATTTCGTTTTTTGAAAGGTATTTTTCTTTTAAAATGTTTCTTAAGTTTTTTCTTTTTCTTGGTTTTGGTACATCTTTTAAAGCTTCACTTGTTATTGAGTTAACTTGGCTGGCTGCTAAGAAAAAAACGTCTTAAAATGTTCATCGAGTACATTTACTTCTGTTACCAAGAGCGTGTTACTTGGCTTTTTTTGTATTTTCTTTCTTAACAATTTCCTTAAAGTTATTTTCTTACTTTTTTTAGTTATTTCTCTAGTCGTCATGTCTAAAGTACGAAAAAATTGTTTTTACTGGCAATTTCTAATGATTTACCTAAACACTTGAAATTAAAAAGTAGTAGGGGATTATTCATTATTATGTTTTTTCAAGAAGTTTTTAAAGTATTAACTGGTCTGTTAGTTTTTAAACCTGAAGGTTAAAGATTTATTTATAATTTATTATAGTTGCTCGACTTTATCTTAAATGTGAATATATTTTAGAAAATTTAAATTAAAATTTTCTAATTTTATTATTTTCTAATTTCATTTTTTTAATATTTTTAATGAAAAATCGAATTTTATTTTGGTAATTCTTCTTGTGTGAATTTTGAAATGTCGAGATTTGAGTGAAATTTTGAAATTTGAGCGAATTTTCAAATTTTGATAAAATTTTGTATTTTTATTGAACTTTCAATTTTAGTGAATTTCAATGTGATTTCTTGTACAATTTTCAATTGTTAGTGAAATTTCGAATTCTTAGTAAAATTTTTAATTTATAGCAAAATTTTAGAATTTTTTTATAAAATTTTGAACTTCAATAAAATTTCGAAATTTTGGTGAAACTTCAAAATTCTAGTAAAATTTTCATCGATTTAAATTTTAACCCCCTTATTCACAAACAAAATTTTTATTTTATAAACAGTTTATAAATTAAATTTTGTATGGAAATTTTGTTTTATAAACCATTTATAAAATAAAAATGTTGTTTATGAATAAGGGGGTAAATGTTTAATGAAATTTAGAATTTTTAATGAAATTTTGTAAATTCACTGAAATTTATAATTTGAGTGAAATTTCGAATTTTTAGCGAATTGTAAAATTTTTATGAAATTTAGATTATTTTTGCAAAATATCGCAATTTTACTGATAATTTGAAATTTTTGTGAAATTTGTATTGTAGTGAAATTTCAAAATATAATTTTTTAGTGAAATTTTGTATTTTAAGTAAAATTTTAGTGAAAATTAAAATATGGAAATTTTGTTTTATAAACCATTTATAAAATAAAAATGTTGTTTATGAATAAGGGGCTAAATGTTTAATGAAATTTAGAATTTTTAATGAAATTTTGTAAATTCACTGAAATTTATAATTTGAGTGAAATTTCGAATTTTTAGCGAATTGTAAAATTTTTATGAAATTTAGATTATTTTTGCAAAATATAATTTGAGTGAAATTTCGAATTTTTAGCGAATTGTAAAATTTTTATGAAATTTAGATTATTTTTGCAAAATATCGCAATTTTACTGATAATTTGAAATTTTTGTGAAATTTGTATTGTAGTGAAATTTCAAAATATAATTTTTTAGTGAAATTTTGTATTTTAAGTAAAATTTTAGTGAAAATTAAAATTTTTTATAAAAGTTCGATTTTTTTCGAATTGTTATTGTTAACGTATACTGATTTTTCTAATTTTTAATGAAATATTGTAATTTAGTGAAATTTGGAAAGTTTAGTCAAACTTTTTTCTGAAACTTCGAATTTATATAAAATTTTAAATTTCTAGTAAAATTTTAAAGCTTTTGTTAAACTGTTTATGTAAAGAGGAAACAATTTTTAATAAAAAAGCTTTTAACTGAATGAAATTTTGAGTGAAATTTTGAAATTTAGTGAAACTTTTTTCTTTGAATTTGTATACAATTTTTGTAAAATTTCAAATCTCTAATGAAATGTTAAAGCTTTTGTTAAGCGGTTTATATGAAACAGAAATCATTTTTAATGGAAAAGCTTTTACTTAATGAAATTTTGAATCAAATTCGAAATTTTAGTGAAACTTTGAATTTGTGAAATATTTTTGCGAAATTTCAATTTTCTAGTGAAATTTTAAAGCTTTTGTTAAGTTGTTTATATGAAGGAGAAATAATTTTTAATGGAAAAGCTTTTAACTTATGAAATTTTGAGTAAAATTTCGAAATTTTAGTGAAACCTTTTTCTAAAACATCGAATTTGTATAAAATTTTTAATTTATGATATTTCAAATTTCTAGTGAAATTTTAAAGCTTCTGTTAAGCTTTTTATATGTAACCGAAATAATTTTTAATGGAAAAGCTTTTAACTTAATTTTGATCTTCAAAGCTTTTTTTTAAATTTGTGTTTCTTAAGATTTTTCGAAAAAAAAGTTTTTCTAAAAATTTTGGAAAAGAAGATTCTCTAACAAGTTCTAAGATCAAATTTTGGAATATTACAAAATTTTCCTAAGTAAGTAGAGAATTATTTTTAAAATTTACTAGATTTTATGTAAAAAAAAACTCCTTGTAAAAGTTAAGACTCCAACTTTGTACACCAAAAAAAAAAAAAAAATCAATTATCTTCAAAGAAAGATATTTATTAAATCTGTTTGATTTAAATGAAATTTTCTTGCTCAACATTTTCCATTTGTTCTTAATTTAATTGTTGGCCAGCCAACAAGTCTTGTCTCTTGTCTTGTGTTTTATATTCTTTTCTTCGTTCATTATAGTATTCTGTGCTATGTGCCGTCATCAATATTATTGAAAATCTTATTTAAAATAATTTTTCTTTCGTTTTTTTTTTCGTATGCGCTCCAATTGGAATATTTCACATGTTGTTGTAGTAGTTGTTGCATTGCTTTGCTTTTCTTTTCATTGTCATTGACATGAATTGTTATTTTAGTAGTAAACTTAGTCTGTCCATCCATCCATACGTTTCATGTATTTTTTTGATTTTTTTTCTTGTACTTAAGTTTTGGTTGATGCTACAGCTAGCATTACTGGTGCTCTGTTGTCTGTAGCCCGTGAGCACATTTCATTTTATCAATGCCAAATTGTTAAGTCCTAAAAAAAAAACTTAAGTTTGGAATTTGTCTTGTATCTTTTGGGTTTTTCAATTAGTTTATATGAACATGTTTAAGAACCTCTTGTTTAGTTTTTTTTCCTTTTTTTGGATTTTCCACTTGGCATGTGGTGTATTTTGTGGTAACAAAAAAATAATTTTCTTTTTTTTATTGATTATGTTCGATTTTATTTTTAAGCAGGAAAAAAAATTGTCATTTAAAATAGTACAAAATGCTTAACAAATTACACTAGGGCTTGGTTGCTTTAGCTGTCTTGTCTAGTTATTCCATTTATCTTACATTTTTAGTTCTTTGTGACATTTATCGTTGGTTTTATTTTTATAACAATAAAAAGAAAATTAACAAACGGTAATTAAAGTTGCTTTTGCACTTTATTTTTGTTGAAAATTAAAGGAAAGTAATTTTTTTTTAATATTAACACTTTTTAACCACGTTTTGTGAAAAACTGAGTAATTTTTTTAAATAATTTTAAATATTTTAATACATTTTTTGAAATATAAACAACGATTTCGTGCTGTTACAACTATTTGATAGTTACATGAATAGTTTTCATGTAATTTTATTTGAAATCTTTTATAAATCTACATTAAAAACCTTGTAAACAAGTGTAGTTTGTGAATATCTACATTTTTGGTTTCAATTAAAAAATATTTAGCCCTCAAAATCCATACATGTACGTTATATGACCAAATTTTATTACGAGTTTATTAATTCTAATTTTTGCTGAAAGTTACAATTTGGTGAAACATAGAATTTATGTGAAATTTCCAATTTTTAGTGAAACTTTGTATGTTGCGTAAAATTTTGAATTTTTAGTGAAATTTTTTCTTTATTTTATTTAAAATTTTTAGCGATTTTCTTATAGAATTTTTATTACAAAATTTAGATTGTTTTATGAAAAATTGAGTTTTATATAAAGGGGACTGTCACATAATTCCATTCCGCTAGAGAGTATTACTTATTAAATAAATTGATTAAAAAAGAATCATTTTAAACAAATTTTTCTTAAAAGTTGTCGTTTTCTTTTTTTAGAGAAGAAAATTCTATAACAGACTCCTATAATTTGAAAAAGTAGCTTAACCAGTTTACAATAGAGACCGGTGAAGAACGGTAGTATATTACCAAGTCTAGAGAAAGTGTTGTGAAATTGCTTTTGAAGCTTAGGCTAGAAAATCTAAGTCCATTTGTTAATACCTTTAAACCATTCCAACAAAATCCATTTACAAAAAACGATTTAATATGTTTTTATCTCTTTACAAAGTCTAAATAAAAGCAGCAACAGTGTTTTTGTTACAATGAGAATTCATCAACCAGCGTAAAGAGTATTTTGTAAAATTTAGAAAAATCCTTAAGCGCATGTTCCACAATCACTAATACAAAAAAAAAAACGACAACCCTTAATTACAAAAATTCACCACTAGTCAGCACAATTTTGGAACAGAAAATAATCAATAACTTGGAGACTTTATTTTGTATTTCAAACGAAATGTTATTTCGTGTTTGGCAATATCACATAAGGGTCAGGGGTAACCTTAAATATACTGACTAATCTCTAGGCTTTTCAAACAAAGTCTTTGAACTGTCTTTGTTTAGGCATGTTGTTAAACAAAGTTTTTTTTTGCAACTCATAGTTTTTTGCGACATAAAGTCTCCATATGCCTCCATATATACGCTCTTTTAATGCGGATTTAAGCTCTGCGCATTATTTAGGTTGACTGAGGTTTACTATAGGTTTCCTTGTCTAACAATCAGGAAATTCAATCACAATTACGAAAGGACTTCTTCTAGTGTAAGTGTACTTTGGCAAGTGTACTCGTTGTAGTGTTTTAGTAATACTCGTTTCGATTTTAGTTAGTTTTTCGATGTGTTAACGTGATAAACGTAATATTGTTACAATATACTTGGCCATAACAAATAAATAATTATTTTTGCAATCATTTAATATAAATAAAAAAAGTAGAAGCAGAAAAAGAGTTTTAAAAAGAAATTAAAGTTTTTTTATTTATAAGAAGTAATAAAAACAAATTTGATTAATTTGATTTTATAAACAAAAAAATAATTGTCAAAAGAAAAATTAAGCTTTTGTTTTTATATATTGACGGAAATTTCGGTAATTAGCACATTTAAAAAAAAACGCTGACGCCGTTAGTAAACAATTTGCAAAATCAAAAAATTATTTACAAAAAATTTTCTTAAAAAACTAAAGATTTTGGAAGTGAAAAGAAAAAAAGTAATTAAACTATAAAATTAAATAAACAAATAATAAAAAAAAAAACTTAATAAAAAATGGATACAGTTGGAGAACAACCTGCACAAAATGGTGTTTACAAAAAACGTCCTTTTATATGTTCCTTATTAGATCCCAGTAAGTGTCTTTATATTAAACATAAATAAACTATGTATTTAGTTTTCTTTTAAAAAGTAGTAAGCAATTGGTGTGGTAATTTAACTAATAATTAATTTGTATGTATATTAACCTAACAACTATACTCTGCATTTGTTTTTAACTAACCTCCTAAAAGTATGCTTTATATTTATGGTTTTATTAGTTCTTTTCTTTGCCTTAAAAACATCTGTTTTTTTAAATCATTGCATCATTTTTTTTGTATTTTCTTGACTAATCATGCTTTTTTCTCTTAACACCTCTTTACCTTAAAAATAATCAATATTTACTAATTTCAGACGCATGGTTTAAGCCGGAACGCTTACATCCACGAGGTAAGTTAATAAATTCTATGTTATACTCTCTCCATCTCTTTTGTTGCCATATTTTTGGCTTGTCTATAATCCAAGAATTTTAAAACAAGAAAACGCCTGTAAATTTTTGCAATGGACAATAAAACAAAACCCCAGCTAGACTCAGTGTCTATGCCCTAATACTTTTATATTAATTTTGCTTATAATTTTTTTTTTTGCCTATAACTATGCTTACACTTTTTAAAAACTATTTTTGCACAAGTACATATATTGTACAGACACGTATGTAGGTATGTATATATTGTAAATTACCTCTACATGTATGACTTTAAAGCTATTATATATCTATTATCCTTTAGTTCAATGACCACTTGTATATAGTTTTTTTTACGGTTTATAATTTGTACACCATTTCCTTTTACTAAAGATCAACTTTGGTAGGTAGAAAAAATATACTTCAGAAGCAATTTCTAACCCTAGGGAAATGGTGTCTATGTATATATTTAGTATTTCACCAAACCTTATGTCCTTATTAAACTTGTTTAGCTTTTTCTCTTACACCTAACCAAACAGTTCTATATAAAAAGCATTGTTTTAAAAAAAATTGTTTAAAAGAAAATCAATAGTAATTGTTTTTTCTTACTTACTGCTGGCTAACACGTCTGCTATTACGCTCTATATGTATATGGTATTTATATGCTAATTTTCTACACACACATACATATATTCTTTTCTTTTACAATTATATTTTAAAACGCAATTATTTTGCAAAACATGCAATTATTGAAAAGAATTTAAAATTCTATGAAGGTGTATAACATAAAGTACAGTTGTTGGTTTTTTTTGTACATTAACTGTATTAACAACACCATCTCATATTACAAAAAAAAAAAAACATTTCTTTTTTTTTTTTGTGTAAATGTCGTTTTAATGCTTCGTTACATTTCTGAAATGCCATTCATTATTTGCAAAATGACGTCAGTTTTCTCAGCCGAATTTTATTGATGTTTACTGAAAGGAAACACACGAGCAATGTTGCGTTTTTTGCAATCCTTAAATTATGCTATAAATTTTATGTTTTTCTTTTTTTCTTACAATTCAATTCAATGTATTGAGTTTATTATCTGTAAGTGTTTTTATTTTTTTGGCTTTTTGCCAATGTAAAAATTGTTTACGTGGTAATTTTTGTATATACGTCTAGAGAGTCACAATAATGCTTAAGAAACTCATGTCACTTGTAAAACAAGAGACTCATCGATTTAACTTTTATGCTAAGGATATATTTTTCTCATAAAAGATGATGTTAATATGAGTTTTTACTAAAACAATATAAATGAACTGGTATATGGACTAGACTATAGACTAGTCAATGGTCCAAACTATTGATAATTCTCTGGTATAACCTAGGAACTAGACTATTGACTAATCTAATGTATAGTCTAGTAGTGTATGGAGTAGTCAAGGGACTATGTCTATTGACCAGTATATGAACTAATCTATGGGCTAGTATATTGACGGATTTATGGGCAAGTCTATTGATTGATCTATGGGCTAGTCTATGGACCAGTCTATGGAACAGTCTATTGACTAATCTATGGAATTGTCTATTAACTAGTTTAAGCATTAGTCTATGAACTAGAATTTGGTATTTGGATTTCTCTGGACTAGTCTAATCCGTGGTTTAGGCTACGTACTGTACTATTGACTATGGATTAGTCTATTAACTATTTTATGGAACTCAAGTCCATAGACTGCTCAATAGCAGTCTATGGACTTGTCTATTGACTAGTACATGGACTAGGCTATCGACTAGTCTATGGACTAGTCTATTGACAAGTTTATGGACCAGTCTATTGGCTTGTCTATAGAAGATTCTATTCACTAAACTATGAACTAGTTTATACACTAGTCTAAGAACTTGTCTATTGACTAGTCTATAGACTAGTTTCTGAACTGTTTTATTGACTATTTCCTAGTCTATTGACTACTCTATGGACTAGACTTTAGACTAGTTTATTGACTAGTCTGTGGACTAAGCTGTGGTCTACTTAGCAAACGTTTATAATAGTCTAGGACTATTCTATTGAGCAGTCTATGGACTAGTATATTGAAGAGTCTATTAACCAATCTATTGACTAGTATATGGACTAGTACTTGGACCAGACTGTTGACTTGGATATATAAGAGTCTATTAACGAAACTATGGACTAGTTTATACACTAGTCTAGAAACTTGTCTATTGACTAGTCTATAGACAAGTTTATTAACTATTTTATTTTTCAGTGTATTTACTAGTCTATAGACTAGTATATACTCCACTGTGAAGACTAGACTGTGGGCTGGGCTGGTTTGACTAGTCTACAGTCTACTCTATTGACCAAACTATGGTCCATTTAGCAAAAGTTTATAAGATTAGAAAATTACCTACAATTATCGTAGGGTGTAGTATTGCTTTTTCGCAATTTCAAATTCAGCTTGGAAAACAATAGTCTACTTTTAGGTTGTCTTTCTTCAACAATTAAATAGAAAATAAAAATAAACCAGACTCTAGCATTTGTATAATTTTGTTTTCAATTTTGAAAAATGTATTTTTTAACAGCAAATAACAATAATAAAAACCTAAAATTAAAGGTCACAAACACGCTTCATATTACTTTTTTCATAAAGCCAACGAAATATTTTTGGGCAAACAAATAGTCACTATAATTAATGAGTCTTCATGTTATAATTACTAATGCGGAAAATTAAAACCATAGTTACTTGAAAAAAAAAAAAAACAAATCCATTTAGATATCCAAAACCTGGCTGACAACAAGAAACAAACAAGTCAAAATAGATTTATTAGCGCTACAAAAATACATAGTTTCATATGAAGACACCTACAGTGTTAGCAAAAACATGCAACAATTACCGGCCGGTTTTTTTTTTGTTTCTCTACAATAGAAGGTGTTTATAAATATTAATTATGAAGAAAACAAAAAAAATCAGTTTTTAAATACAGCAAGCAAAATTGTATTGTATTTTAATTTAAGATTTGTTTTCTCTCTTTACACTTATTTTTTCATAACGCTAATTTATTTCATTGACTGACTGTACTAATGGGAATATTATTAGCAAATATTTGCTTTTTGCCCAGCTTTATCAGTAGCAGTGTAGTAGTAAAGACAGGATATTAAAAGAATTAATACTTTTACATTCAAAATTTTTGAAAATTTTCCAAAAAAGGTAGCATTTATAACTGTTAGAGGGAATATACAAAATTATTTAAAATTTTCGAAATCTCGTGATTAGTTTTTGTTAAAATATTTAACACTTTTACTTACTGTTAAAAAAATCTGTTTGACAGTACTGTATTATTGTTTGTTTATATTGCAATTCATTGAAATATCTAAACTAATTTGCAGGTTTTTGTGAATATAGCAATATTTTTTAAGATTTTTACCTATACCTTTGCAAAATTTTGCTTGTCACTTATTGTATTATATTCATTAGCAAAAAAAAGTATAGTATAAAAGATGTGAAAATTTTTGCAAATAATATTTTTTGAAAATAATATAAAAAACGATATTATGTATGTTATAAAAAAAATTGTTTACTTTTATTTTTTATATTCACTTCTACAAATATTAAACATGATAACAAGCTAAAAATATAAATTTATTTATCGCTTTACTTGTTTTTTTATTAAAAACGTAATTTTTTTATTTGTTATTGTTTTGGCTGCCGGCATTTGCCAATTTAAATATTAAAATATAAATTTTTTTTGAAACCAACGATTTGGAATTATCATGTATGGTATTTGTAATTAAATGCTAAATATACATATGTTTTATCATTAAAAATTACATTTTTGTTGAGAATTAAATTTGAATTTTAATAGAAATTAAAATTTTGGATTTTATATTTTTAGAAAAATTTCAGATTTTTGGTTTTTTTTACAGAAAATTTGGTTATTTTTTATGAAATTTCGAATTTTTAATTAGTATTTGTTTGATTTTTTCAATAAAAATTTTATCATTTTAGATACATATATTGGTCACGTAGCTATATAGCTATTTTTCTTTGAGCAAAACGCTATCGTTTTGAACGTATTCAAAATATTTCAACAGAAATCTGAGAAAATTACCCCTATTGGCCAAAAAGATTCTAAATTTACCATAAAATTTTAATAACCTTCAAAGGGGAAATTGCTATAGCGATACTATTTCCGTTCAATGTCATTCACAATAGTTAATTTGGTTCCAAATATAAATCCACTTTAAAATAATCGAATAATCGATTTTTTGTCGGAAAAAGTCGAAGTCCAATTTTTTGTCCTAACAAAGTCGAAAAGTCGACTATTTTGTAAGGAAAAAGTTGAAGAATCGATTTTGCAAATAAAATGCGAAAAAAACGAAAAGTTGGTAGAAAAGTCGAAAATAGTCGGAAAAAGTCGAAAAATGCAAATATTTATTTCTTTTCGAAAAATCGAAAAAAGTTGAAAAATTTAAATATGTATGTCCTTCGAAAAGTCAACTTTTCATATATCGCAAAAAGTCGACATTTTGTTTCAACTGTTGAACCCTACCCAAGAGTTTATTGTTTACAAAATTTCATTAAAAAATTTCAAAACAAGGGATATTTTTTGACATGAAAACCATTACAGAAAGTTGATCGAGCTATCTCTTTTAAGAACTAATCTATTGTCATGCTATTTTTTCACCGAAAACCTCCTCTGTGTCTTAAAGGATGACGAAAAATACACGAAATAAAAATTTCCAAAACGTTATTTAATGTAATAAAAAATCCACTTATTTCCTCAAATTAATTGGATTCTTTAAATCCATTGGAAATTAATTTTTATTCCCTACTATCGCCAATAGAAATGAAATTTTTGTTCATTTGAAAAGAGTTATCGTGAACTTGCTATTGTTAACAATTCATTCACAATAGTTGATTTTATATACAACAGCTGTTCATTGTTTACAAAATTCCATCAAAAATTTTCACGTCAAAAAGTTAGTGGACGAAAAAAAAAGTGAAATGTTGATTGGCAATAGGGGTGATGGAATATTTTGGACGTTTTTCTTTAGAATATTCTTGACAACACTGCCGACTTCAAACATGTTCGCTTCATACATGTATAAGTTGTAAAGCTTTTTAAATTTAAGTTTAATTTTTTAATTTTGCAAATTATCATTCTTTAACCTTGAAAATATTCTCAAATTTGTTTTTTGTGTTTTGAATTCATTATGCCGCGTTTTTCTCGTGCAATGAGCTTTAATTGTGTTAAGTAAAACAGTACGTAACATTGATTTGTTTGGGGTACCCTACCCAAGGCAATAGATTCGTTAGTTACTAGCTAGGTTGTCAAATATTTTGGTATTTTGTTTTGATTACTTAGTTTCTAATATGTGTAAAATGTTAAATGATGAAAATGTTATATCCCCATCAGTTATTAATGGGCATGCATAGATCCAGCTAATTTTAGTTCGACCTATAATTTTTACTTCTTGGTTTTGTTTTTAATTTTATTATATTGAAAATTTCCAAATTTCAATTATTTAACATAACTGATTAATAACTGTTATAAAATAACTTACTTCTCCCAATTTTCCTTAATATTATTTAATATTTTTCTTTTGTAATAACACTATAACAAAATATACTATTAAATTTGTTTGGTTATTACAATTTGTACTATATAATTATGTATAATAATTTCATATGTTGCCAACAACAAATTGAATTAATAAAATTATTATATTTTCAAGTTACTCTCTTCTTCATTAGCGTTTGTTTACAGCTCTCTTGGCAACGTCACAACATATTCAAATCTCCCAACACTTTTTATTATTATCTAATTTTATTATAATATTTTTACATTTGAATAATTTCATAGATTTTGTGTATTTGTTGTTTCTAATAACATATCGTACACGTATGTATGTACGTATGTAGAATGTAGCAATTTTCATTCACTAGTTTCGTTTAGTTGCTAATTTTCCGAATTTCTAAATTTAGCATTCAGCCAAAACAAAATTGTTGTTGCTCTTTTCCTTTTTTTGCTGTTAGTTTTCATTAGTACGTTTTGAAGAGAAGAAAAAGAAAAAAAACCAACCCATGTCATTTTCATCATAGTGGATAGAGTGTGTGTGTTGGTATGTTTTGTTGCCAACAAATTTGTTGCTAATCTATGGGTCTCTATGCGTAGCGCAGAACCTCAAAACATTATTTTTCATGCGGTTTAGGTGGAAATAGAGGAATATATCATTAAGATGCCAATAAACCTATTGTGTTTGAGAATTTTGAGAAATTTGGTGGTTTAGATATAATGAAATTCCAAAATGTTTGTGTTATTTTGTAAGGATATGGTGGAGTGTTCATTTCACCCTTCTTCACCACTGTTCTAGAAATTTTTAATCTTTTCTATAATCTAATCTCCGGTGGCCTCCGGTAGGTTAGTGTTTGGTTAGCGTTCTAGTCTGGTAGACCGGAGGTGGTGTGTTCGAATCCCACTTGAGGCCCTGGTTAAGGAGCGTTCAACCGGCCCGTTAGAGGCCTAGGTGTATTTCTTTTGATTTAATGTATATAATTCGTGACTTTATTAAATCTTACTTAGAGTTCATTCATTCTCTATATCCAAACAGATCGGGCTATGTATTGTTGGTAATAGTAGATAATCATATTGATAGTTTCCTAATAGTTTTATTAAGACTTTATATCCTGACAGAACAGGCTTTATGGTTCTGAATCTTCAATGTCTTGACAGGAATATTGGGTAGAAGATTCTGCTAAAGTTCATTCGACTTTATGGCTTGAAAGATCAGACTACATATTCCCGGATATATTAGGTGGTTGTAACTATCAAAATCTCTGTCGTCTATATATAACTATCTATATAGTTATGCCAGAAGTACGACGTTCCAACCGATTCTGCGACGATCAGCAAGCTTAATCAATCGAGATCGAGATCTTCAAATTCTGAAAAATTGTTCCAAAGAAATTTTTATTTCCGAAAACATATTTTATTTGGTCATGTATGATCATTGATTTAATTGATTCCATTGATTCCTTGTCGAAAAAGATGACAATTTTATTCTTTCTTAGAGTTCATTCATTGTATATCTGTATATCTTAACAGATCGGGCTATGTCGATCATTCTAGATGATCATATTTATAGTTTCCCAACAGTTTTAATAAGAATTATTTGAGTTTATTCAGACACTATATCCTGACAGAACAAGCTTTATGTTTCTCAATCTTCAATGTCTTGGAAAAAAATTCTGTTAATTTTCCGTTATATTTGACCTAAGTTCATCCGACTTGATGGCTTCGAAGATCGGACTAGATATTTCCGGATATAGTAAATGATCTCTGTCGTCTATACGTCCAGCTTTAGTTATGCCAGAAATACGACGATCCAATCGATCCTGCTGTCGATTGCTTAAGATCAGCTATCACGATCTTCAATTTCTGAAAAATTGTTCAAAAGAAATTTTAATTTCCTAAAAGATCTTTTATTTGGTCATGCATGATCATTAATTTAAGATATATCACGTTATTATCTTTCTTAGAGTTCATGCATTTACTAAGTAGTATATCCTAACAGATCGTGCTATGTATTGTCGGTTATTGTAGATAATCATATCAATAGTTTCTCAATAGTTTTAGTAAGAATTATTTGAATTTACTCAGACTCTATATCCTAACAGAATAGGTTTTATTGCTCTCAATCTTCAATGTATTGGCAGGAGTATTGGGCAGAAAATTTTGGTAATTTTCCGGTATATTTGCACTATGTTTGTCTGACTTTATGGCATCGATGATCGGACTACATATTTCCGGGTATAGTAAGTGATGGTAGTTATCAAAGTCACAATAATTTCAGTTATTTTAGCGGTAACAGCAGTGGTTCTAAAAAGTTTATTTTAAAATTAAGTTGAATTCTATGAAAATTAAAAATAAAACGAAATGGTTACTTCTCACCGCCAATATAACCTCTATGTGGTTAAACAAATACACTCGTATTTGCAAGTGTATGCAAATGGGTTAACTCTATTAAACTCAATACAATTTATGATTTCATCACACTTCAATTTGATTTTATAATAAAATTATTGTTTAATTTAATTACGAGTACATTTGATTAATAATGACTAAAATATTTGCCAGTAATTCTACTCTTAATGAGCGTTATTTTTCTAGATGAGTTTGTTTGTGAAGTCAAGTGTATACGAATACAATTACGCGTATTAATATCGTATAAAAATGATCATATTCGTTAACTTGCTATCTAAAACTCAATTAAATACACACTCTATGATAAATTATTGTGATCATTATGATGAAGATGATAATGATCGTCTCAAAAATCGACAAGAGAAGAGAGTAATATGCAGTAGTAAAAGTAGTACTAGTAGTAGAAAATAAAATAAATAAAATATTTATTTTATATTGCAGTTGTTCTGAGAGTAATGAAATAAACGGTCAATAAACAAGTCGTAGGTACAGCGACGCAAATATAAAATAATAACAACAAATTACAAAGTTTAACAAGCCGATTTTTTTCAGTTGTTGTACGATATTAAGTCGTCAATCAAAATCTATTTGAGAATTTAAAATTCGAAAATTAATTTAAACAAATTTCTGTATTGTTGAGCATTCATTTCAAGTGACACTTTGTATCTTTCGGATTCCTGGTGTGACAATCTAAGAGAATTTTCGATTTTCTTGTTTATTTTTGTTTTATGTTTTTTTTTGTTCATTCTGTAACAACTTGGGGATTATTTAAAACGACGAAAAATACAACAGAAAAAAGTGACAAAAAATAGTTTTTAATTTTGGTGATGCTACGACGGGCTGGCTGCTGGCGTTTTTATCTCATTGTCGTGTATTTTTGTAGTTTTTAGGCAAAATCTTCCCTTTAGTTTGCCGTATACCGTAATCGACGCACACGGTTTTCGAGAACTCATTTAATTTTCTAAAAAGAAACGAATTTTGTAAAAGTTCTTGCAAAGCAAAGGTGGGGGTCATTTTTGAAAAAAAATCAATTCTTAAAAAGTTTACTTTTATAAAAGTAAATGAATAATATTTAAAAGAATTTTTTTTAATTTAAAAGAGAAAGTGTTGTTGGCAAATTTTACAAAATTCGTCTAAAATAAATTATATAATAGAGATAACAAGATAACAAATTCAATAATAGATAACTACAAACATTTGGTGTGTTCTTTACCTGCCATTATTTCAAACAAAATTCAGTTTCCTTATCTAGAGTGCAAAAAATAAAATAGAAAGTAACTAAGTACTAATAATAATAAGTAATAACAATAATCAAGCAAAAAAGTATTATTGATAACAAAAGTGTTGATCCATACATCCATCCCTACGTCGAATATAGACGAAAAACAAAAACGTTACTTCAATTATCTTTTGAACGCTTAAAATAATCAGTTATTTTCCAACCTTTAGTCACTGCAGCAGTCAGTTGTCATTCAGTTGCATTTCGTAATAAAGTGTGAATGTAAATTTTAATATTTTTTTTAATTTTATTTTTTCTTAAAATTTTAGTTCTTAAATTTTATTTTGTACGTTCGTTGAAAAGAAAGTGTGTTCTTCGTTCCTCTTCTACTATTCTATTATTACATTTAAGTGTGTTTTATTAAGAAAAAAAAACAATATTTTTATTATAAAAATATAAATTGAAAATGGCTGCCTTAGAACAAGTACAAGAAATTTTTGCACTTTTGACAGAAATTACGGAAATGCCGTTAAATCGTGAATCTTGTAAGTATTTTTTTGAAAATTGAAATTATTTTTATCTTTAGTTGAAAATTAATATTAAACCGGCTTTTAAACAAGTTTTTTTTTAAGAAAATATTCCATTTGAATTATCTTTAGTTAATTGCTTTAGTTGTTGTTTTAGAATTACCAGGCAGAAAGTCCGTGTCATTAAATTTTATATTAAATCTCAATTTATTCAAATATTTATAATCATACATGTCATACATTGTTTATTATCTCTATTGTTAATAAAATTTTAATGTTTGCTAACCTGTGCGAATAGAGGCAATTACATACATTCTTTAACCCATTAAGAAACAATAAAATTATCTAAATTATTTAAGTTGAGATCAGTCTAGTCTATAATCTAGTCAATAGTCAAGTCTATAGTGTAGTCTTTAGTCTAGTCAATAGTCTAGTCTATAGTCCAATCTATAGTCTAAGCTATAGTCTATTATATACTATAGTCTATGGTTTAATCTATAGTCTAGTTTATAGTCTAGACTATAGTCTAGTCTAGACTGTAGTTTATAGTCTATGGTTTAATCTATAGTCTAATCTAAAGTCTAGTCTATAGTCTAGTCTATAGTATAGTCTATAGTTTAGTCTATAGTCCAGTCTATAGTCTAGTCTTTAGTCTAGTCTATAGTCTAGTCTTTAGTCTAGTCTATAGTCTAGTCTTTAGTCTAGTCTATAGTCTAATCTTTAGACTAGTCTATAGTCTAGTCTATAATCTAGTCTATAATCTAGTCTATAGTCTAGTCTACAGTCTAGTCTACAGTATAGTCAATAGTCTAATCTATACTCTAGTCTATGGTTTAATCTATTTAATCTATAGTATAGTCTAGTCTACAGTCTAGTCTACAGTATAGTCAATAGTCTAATCTATACTCTAGTCTATAGTCTAGTCTATAGTCTAGTCTATAGTCTAGTCTATAGTCTAGTCTATAGTCTAGTCTATAGTCTAGTCTATAGTCTAGTCTATAGTCTAGTCTATAGTCTAGTCTATAGTCTAGTCTATAGTCTAGTCTATAGTCTAGTCTATAGTCTAGTCTATAGTCTAGTCTATAGTCTAGTCTATAGTCTAGTCTATAGTCTAGTCTATAGTCTAGTCTATAGTCTAGTCTATAGTCTAGTCTATAGTCTAGTCTATAGTCTAGTCTATAGTCTAGTCTATAGTCTAGTCTATAGTCTAGTCTATAGTCTAGTCTATAGTCTAGTCTATAGTCTAGTCTATAGTCTAGTCTATAGTCTAGTCTATAGTCTAGTCTATAGTCTAGTCTATAGTCTAGTCTATAGTCTAGTCTAGTCTAGTCTATAGTCTAAGCTATAGTCTAGTCTATAGTCTAGTCTATAGTCTAGTCTATAGTCTAGTCTATAGTCTAGTCTATAGTTAGTCTATAGTCTAGTCTATAGTTAGTCTATAGTCTAGTCTATAGTCTAGTCTATAGTCTAGTCTATAGTCTAGTCTATAGTCTAGTCTATAGTCTAGTCTATAGTCTAGTCTATAGTCTAGTCTATAGTCTAGTCTATAGTATAGTCTATAGTCTAGTCTATAGTCTAGTCTATAGTCTAGTCTATAGTCTAGTCTATAGTCTAGTCTATAGTCTAGTCTATAGTCTAGTCTATAGTCTAGTCTATAGGTCTAGTCTATAGTCTAGGTCTATAGCTAGTCTATAGTCTAGTCTATAGTCTAGTCTATAGTCTAGTCTATAGTCTAGTCTATAGTCTAGTCTATATCTATAGTCTAGTCTATAGTCTAGTCTATAGTCTAGTCTATAGTCTAGTCTATAGTCTAGTCTATAGTCTAGTCTATAGTCTAGTCTATAGTCTAGTCTATAGTCTAGTCTATAGTCTAGTCTATAGTCTAGTCTATAGTCTAGTCTATAGTCTAGTCTATAGTCTAGTCTATAGTCTAGTCTATAGTCTAGTCTATAGTCTAGTCTATAGTCTAGTCTATAGTCTAGTCTATAGTCTAGTCTATAGTCTAGTCTATAGTCTAGTCTATAGTCTAGTCTATAGTCTAGTCTATAGTCTAGTCTATAGTCTAGTCTATAGTCTAGTCTATAGTCTAGTCTATAGTCTAGTCTATAGTCTAGTCTATAGCCTAGTCTATAGTCTAGTCTATAGTCTAGTCTATAGTCTAGTCTATAGTCTAGTCTAGTCTAGTCTATAGTCTAGTCTATAGCCTAGTCTATAGTCTAGTCTATAGTCTAGTCTATAGTCTAGTCTATAGCCTAGTTTATTGTCTATGCTATAGTCTAGTCTTTAATCTAGTTTATATTCTAGTCTATAGTTTAATCTGTAGTCAAGTCTATAGACTTCTCTATAGTCTAGCATATAGTCGGGTCTATAGTTTATAGTAAACACCACACTGACCCTTAATGGGTTAATATAAGAACCCGAAAAGCGCCTCTCTATATGAAAAACACATTTCATAAAAAAACAAAACTTACACATATAGCACATGCAAATATTATGTAAGAAGTTTTTTGATATTGACAGGTGTAGACAAAATGAAAACAAACACAAAATTATACATGTCAAAATTAAGGGTAACGAACGAATATTAAGAATTTTTAAAACGCAAAGAAAAAGAAAACAAATGCGAATAAAGTAAAAATAATAAATAAATGCAAAATTTTGTAGAAATTATTAAAAACATTTTTGCGTTTTATCAAAAAAAAGCTTCAAACGCGAATTAGTAATAGATGAGATCATTGTTTTTTAAAATCAAATGAAAAAAATCTATGGGCCATAAAATGATATATTGTGGCATTTAAGTGTGTCTACTTATATGAAAAAGGTAATGAATATAGAAGTATACAGTAAAAACTTGCATAAAGCTAGTTTTAACCCAAAAACGGTAAAACAAAAAAGCTAAATTTGCCCATTAAGAAAATATGATATCACCCAAAATTATAAATTTAGTATTAGTTAATTCAGCGGTTCCCACCGATTTTTACTTCGCGGACCCCTTGAAGAACTTATTTAATTTCGCGGACCCCCATACATATTTTGATATATTATTGTTCTAAATAATTGTCCATCCGAAAATTGACCTAGTTCATTAATCCCTTGGTCTAATAAATGTAGCGATGTCATATCTATAAAATATTCCCGTATATTGAGAACAGATATGGGGGTAGTGCACTAAATTATTAGTTAAATCAACTAAATATTATTTTTCAGGAGCTTAGTGGTAGTGAAGCTTATATTTTTAGCACTAATATTTTTTAGTGATAATGTTATTTTTTTAACTATAACTCAATTGAGTGGTAGTGTAGAAAAAAGCACTACACTCAAATAGTTAAAAATTTGAACAGTCACTAACAAAAGGCTTCAATAATTTTCTTTGCACTAATTTTTTTATGATGATGAAAGAATTTGTTAGACAATAAATGATTCAATTTTTTAAAAGGTACATCTATTAAAATGGAAAATACAGATTTTGTTAGCGATGGCACTATGATAGACCCTACATATGCAGTTATCCCAACAACATCTCATGCTTTAAAAAGAAATGGTTGAAACAAAACTTTTGCCTTCTTCTGCTCAAGTATAACGATGTTTTCTTTAGCGGATTGGTGAACTCTCCTCGGAAAATTAAATTAATTGGTTAATTTTGTACCTCGATTGCCACGTCATCTGCGTTGCCAGTTGCCAAAATGATGTGGTTACTGGATGTTTTTTAGGCGATAGCTTGGAACCTTTGTAAATAATGAACGTTTTACTTATTAATAATATTCGTCCAATGAGTTTTTGGTTGACTTAAACCATTTCTAGACTGTCCTATTAACTTAAACTTTCAAATGAGTGAAACATTTCTCTGTTGAAAAAAAAAATAGTGCAGGAATATTTTTTGAACTAATAATTTAGTGTAGAAAAAATTATTTCACTAGGCTGTAAAAACAAATACTTTAACTATTTTTAGTTAAAAATTTTAAATATCACTATCACTATTATTGAATGAGGCTTATATTTTTCAATTCATCACTAAACATAAATAAAAGTAGTGAATAATTTTGAACTACCCCTAATAATTAGTAATAGTTAAAAATTAGTGCACTACCCCCATCTCTGATTGAGAATATATAATATTTCAGATAGGTTTTCAATTGCATGTTTTAAAGATAGAATGACTTCTTTGTTGATATGTTAACATGATGTTTAATTTTATGATCGTGAGATCTTTCATGTTCATTTTCTTATCAAATATTGTCACATGTGCTTAAGGAGTCACGTTTCAAAAATTTGTTGCGATTGCAAAGGGTGAACTGAGTAAGTGAGCTATGTTTTCGGGAAAATAATATAAGAAAGTTGGACTTCTTCTATGTTGTTGCGGAATGCATTATCCGCATAATATATGATTTGAACTCTTTGTTAAAGTACTGTGAATTTGGAACTTAAATTTGAATTTTAAAATACCAACGAATTATTTTACTTCATGGTTTTTGGCTACATATTTACCCGAAACGCTATGGATTTTCTGATGTTAATTTAATAATATGTATTGGTCGACAAAATCAAGATAAAATCTGTGTATCAAGTCGGATTGGAATATTTATAAAGAGATGCATTAAGAGTCACCTCTGTTTTGGATATATATAATTTTAGTCCTTTCAAACAAGAACACTTTTGCTTACAATTTGATAAACTTAAATCTGTAATAAGCTTGTCTTTGAATTGAACTTCATACTCCGGAATACCAGTATCCCTAATTTAATTGTAAGGCAGAGTATTATTTGTCTGAAATAAAAACCATTATTTCAGTACATATACAGGAAATAAAAATTACAAATCACGCAATACTTTACTTTATAAAAGTTATACAATAAATTTGTAGGACCTAGCTTCTTCCTGATAAACAACCGAAACAATAAAATTCAAAAAGTCACAAAAAATTTGGGATTATTGCACAAAAATTGGAGATATTTGCACATACATATTCATGTTTTTTTTCGTTCGTCTTCGCGGACCCCCTAGGATTTTACTACGGACCACTAGGGGTCCGCGGACCCCCATTTGGGAACCGTTGAGTTAATTTATAGGGTTTCCACTGTATATTATATGAAATAAATATGACTAAGGGTGGTTTAGATGCATTTTGAATTTTACTACGTTTCAATTTCAGTAATAATTCTCTCTCAATACACCAACCCAAATGTTATTATAATAATAAATATTTATTTTATGATGTCATTTATGTTCCTTTATATGGCCATGTAACACTGTTGGCCAGTGTTAAAGAAAGTAACGCAAGTTTAAGGAAAAAAAGAAACAAAGAAACTCACATATAAATTAATTAATTAAATTGCATTTAAAAGTGTCTTTCTTTCTTTATTCGCATTATTTGTGCTTTCCTGAAAACGCAATTTAATTTCATTATTACACTCTTATTTTGTATATATGTATTTAAATAGACTTTGGATGGATGGGTTGGATAGATAGAGAGACAAGTTGTCGGACAGATAAAGATACTACTGCTGCATTGACTAGATTTGTTTTGTAAATGCCAATGAACTTTTTTATATCTACGCATTTTTTTCTTTAATTTACTGACGACTGCTGCATTATATTTATTCTTTGTGCAGAATCTCTGTTTATTGACCATTACATGATTGTTGTTTTTGTTGTTATAGTATCTGTTTTGTGTACATTTGTATATATTTTCTTTCTTAATTTTTCTGCGGTGTTGTTAAATTGTTATTTTGTTTTTGTGTTGGATACCTGAACTTTGTTCTCTTGTGGTGAAAAGAGGAGATATGTTTTCTAAAAACTGTGGTCGGCAAAGAGAAAAAACATGATACATAAAAATCTTGTAAAGTATCGGAAAAGAAGTTCTTTGTTTCACGACAATTACATCTTCGGAAAGACTAGAGTTCAGAAAAAATATCGTTCTTCTCATCGTGCTGCGAAAGGCAAAAGTTTTTTAAATACTTTTTGAATATTTTACAGTTCAAAACATAGTTAGTTTGTTAGTTAGTTAATAAGTTAGTTAGTTAGTTAGTAAGTTAGTTAGTTAGTTAGTTAGTTAGTTAGGTAGTTAGTTAGTTAGTTAGTTAGTTAGTTAGTTAGTTAGTTAGTTAGTTAGTTAGTTAGTTAGTTAGTTAGTTAGTTAGTTAGTTAGTTAGTTAGTTAGTTAGTTAGTTAGTTAGTTAGTTAGTTAGTTAGTTAGTTAGTTAGTTAGTTAGTTAGTTAGTTAGTTAGTTAGTTAGTTAGTTAGTTAGTTAGTTAGTTAGTTAGTTAGTTAGTTAGTTAGTTAGTTAGTTAGTTAGTATAGTTAGTTAGTTAGTTAGTTAGTTAGTTAGTTAGTTAGTTAGTTAGTTAGTTAGTTAGTTAGTTAGTTAGTTAGTTAGTTAGTTAGTTAGTTAGTAGTTAGTTAGTTAGTTAGTAGTTAGTTAGTTAGTTAGTTAGTAGTTAGTTAGTTAGTTAGTAGTTAGTTAGTTAGTTAGTTAGTTAGTTAGTTAGTTAGTTAGTTAGTTAGTTAGTTAGTTAGTTAGTTAGTTAGTTAGTTAGTTAGTTAGTTAGTTAGTTAGTTAGTTAGTTAGTTAGTTAGTTAGTTAGTTACTTAGTGTATCTTGTGGGAATCGAACACACGTCCATGAGAGATTACTTAGCTCAATAACTTTTAATGTAAAGTTGTTGAGTTATAAAATACATATTCCGAATATTTCATCAAACTCTATGAAAAAATATACATTCTGTCTGATTAAAAGAGAATGTTCAGCTTGATAATAACTATCCAGATTTTACGAAATCCCATATTCCATGAAAATTAAACATTTTCCTTAACCAATTAGATTCTGATCCCAATAGAAAATCACTGTATTCGACTACTGTGCACCTACCCACCTCCCCGCTTGAGACAACTGCAATTGTTATCTAAATAATTTTATTGTATACCTATGTAAACAATTGAATTGAAAAGACGATAAAATTGAGTTACATATTATAGTGCAGCAGCTACCTTTTTTCCTCTCATTATTTTCTCACTTTTAAACAATAAACAATAGAATATTTCAATTAATTTTTTATGTTTAGTTTGACAAACCATAGCAATGCAGTTGTCAGTCAGTGCATTCATCTTATATTACACGTTTATTTCATGTTCACGTTTAAATTTCTCATATTACTTGCATTTATCCAACCATTATTATTTGCTTAAATGACATACATTTATACAAACAAAATTCCAAAAAAATATAGCAGAAATATAAAACAAATCACGGCGGCATATAAAGTAACAGAAAATAAAAATGGTTACAAAAAACTACGTCATAATTTGTATAAAACGAGTAAAAATTTTACTGCTTTATACAATAAAATCAGTCTCTATATAATTCAATCGTATTTCAATTCTCTTATACATATTACGTAGTTTATTTTTATTCTTTATTCTCTGCTTTTATTGCATTTTTAAAATGATTCATACTTTAACCTAACCGCACCCACAACTACTAACAAACATTAGTTTTGTAGACTTTGTCTGATTCGTTTTTTTTTTTATTACTCTCACTCAGTACTACGTATTTATTACCTTCTCTAAGTCTCCACTAAGAAAACGGAAAAAACCCCCAGACAAAAATAAAAACAAAACATATTGGGTATAATACGAAATACTAACTAACCATGGTTTCACGATGTGTTGAACCCCACCGTCAATCGTCGTGTACTAATGACACGTTGTTTGCTTACGACGGACGAATGTGGTGTGTGTAGCCAGCAGAAGTAGTCTACCGTGTTGTTAAAATACCGAATATAACCTATGCAGGCATGTACCATGAGTCGTATACGTATGTTCCACATTGTTAATCGTAGTACTTTACTACACTATATCGCCCATCGTTGATTTCTGCATTATCTGACATTCTGGCATACATTGTACTTACGTAGATGTGTTTAGTATTTATAATTATGTGGGGGCATTCGGTCTCTCTCTCTCTTTCTCTTATTCTTGTCTATCGTTCAATGATCTTCATAGAGAGTTTTATTTAGTATTTTATAGTTTTTGTATAAAAGTAGTTTTTTCTCTAAAGAATAATTATGATTTTTTGTGGTTTTACGTTGTATTGTTGTGTTTTTTTTTTTACAAAACTGGACCTGCTGTGATGACGTCTATAGATTGTATATACATATGTATTTATGTATGTATATAATGAATGCATATTGTCTGGTTTTTAAATTCAAGTTTAATTATCCCTTTATCAGTTACAGTGGGTTTGGAAAACGCTTTATTATATAATTTATTCCCCTAATAGTTATAATGCCTATGGATCCTATTAACCCTAGTAACAGTTTTCGGGTGATTAAAAATAAACTTATTACATACTTACTAACTGAAAAGTTTAGTATCCGTAACACGATTATGTTATTCAGAATCTTATAGTTTTATAAGAATTTATGTTAATAGATCGATTCAGATTCCCCAAAAATCAGAAATTAACGTCAGCGATTAATTCTGAAGAATATTATTAAAGATGGAACAATTTGAAAGAGAATTAACGGAATTTCAAAATTACGATAATGTTTCTTAATATGTATATCGGTTAAGGTTATCTTTTACCATCAGAATATCATGAATACCTTCAGATCAATATATAACATTTTCGTTGTCGATTTGTCACATGATATATTGGATTTTCAAAAATCACCATAACCCTTTTTAATGGAAGTTCTTTTTACCATTTTCACAGATTGCCACAAAATCAAAAGGGTCTTTGAACATTATATAAATTTTTCACTTTGATTTTATCGCATAAGGAATTGGCCCACAAAGAGTATAATCCGAAGTGAAAAACGTTGCAATGTTGCTCCTGAAGACTATATCTGAAGAATATCATAGTTGTAGGGACTAGAAATTTCAAGGAATAGATAATATTTTAAAACTTCGATAACACTACTCCTACTCCGGTGGAAAATACTTCTAGCTGGTACAGCTGTCGCTGTATGGTTCTGGTCGGCCCTGAGCTAAGATCTAATTGTCATGGGAACGATACATGATTATTTTTGATGCATAATAATGATCGATCGGTCCAAATGCCTTGAGGCGAAAAAGAATTTTCTCATTTAAAGGATCTTTATTCACGAATAATTAAAGAACAAGCTTTTCCTTAGACGATTCCAATGATTGGAATGTTAATTCTCATGACCCATTTTCAATATCTTTGTTTTAATTCCAACTTAAAGTTTGACCCATTTTTACATAACTTTTGGAAAAGATCTTTCCTCTAAACCCACTGTATATACATTTATAATACATAACAACATTTTATCAAGTTCTTGTCTGTAAGTCTTAAAGCCCTATTGAATCCCTCTCTACTTCTCTTTATCACTAAGTACGTAAAAAGTAGTGTGCGAGTTCAAAACTTGTTTCCGACAACAAAAACATAACACAGAGAGGGAGAACTTGCTGTCTCACCAAAAGACATACAATCTTTTTTAATGTATCTGTATCTGTCTTAAGAAACACTTGAACATTTTATATTTGTATTAAGATCGTGTCGTGTAGGTTACGTTGCAACTTTAACACAACCTTTCAAAAACCAAATACGAAATTATAAAAACTTAACTAAACAGATAGAAAACAACAAAACTCATACATTTACTACACTCTCTTCTGAATGAGATACTTAACTATACTCAACCATAACTGACAAACCAGCCATCCAGCCAAGTGCTTTTGGGTTTCTGAGTCTTAAATTTCTTTGGAATACAATAGTCTATTTAGTCATTAAGTAAACGTCATTCCCTGAAAAACGTTGTGACGGTCTGCAGTATCGCCACGATTTACAAACATAAATTTCAAATCAAATAAACCAAGTTTACTTTTTGATTAAACACATACATTAGTTACGCTTAATTGCCAGTTAACACGCATCTTTTTTTATAAAAAAAAAAATATATTAAATTAATTGTTCCTTTGGCGCCAAAACAAAGAAAAGTTTGCCATAATACCAAATTACTTGGGGAAAATAAAAGTGTTCAATATAAAACAAAATTAAACTAAATTTATTAAAAAATATATAACAAATTAAATAAAAATGGCTGGTGGTAGAAAATTTTCACGTAACAATTCATCAGTACAACAATTGCCCGAAAGAGGACCAGGTAAAAATAAGTTAAATTTTTAATTAAAATTGAACAGAAAAAAACTTTCTAAAAGCAGAGCAAGCAAACAGCAACGTAATTAATTTGTTAACACAGTTATTGAAACAAGTAATCGTACATTAGGAAAATTTGAAGTGATAAGAAACTTATTTTATAGGTTATAGATAATATTTATTAAATTTGATTCTTGGAATAAAATATATATTGTATGATTTACTTATTTTCTTTGTCAAAAATGTTGTCAAGTTTAATATTATTCATAATTTGTTAATTATGACTAGTTGTCATTTATTTCTTATGTTGGGCAGATTGTTATTAAGTTTTATCTATGTTGTAATTATCCTGCTGTCATTTGTTGAATTTTATGGTAAAAATCAAGTGTTATAATACGTAATTAGTTTTGCAATTACGCAATAGCATTTTCTGATAACCCCTGACTTTGATATGCACTTTTTTAAATGACAGCAGAGCATAATATGCCTAGTTGTCAATTTTGCCTAGCTGGCAGGGTTTGCTACATTCATACATACATATTTACCTTCTAAAATATTTGAATATTTTTGACAGCCTACTGGGTTTGCTCTAATAATATTTGAGTAAAAGTATGACATAAAATCAGGTGTGTCATCAAAGTTTAT
Organism: Lucilia sericata; assembly: GCF_015586225.1. NCBI lineage: Eukaryota > Metazoa > Arthropoda > Insecta > Diptera > Calliphoridae > Lucilia > Lucilia sericata. The sequence goes on from NW_023994485.1 coordinate 66,174, forward strand.
TGAAATGATTAGTAATTTTGATAAGATTTATGCCCAAATAAGGAAAAATGTTCAATTAAAATACAGATTTTTATAAATATCCGATCCCTGTTGAAATGTTCGAATTTATTTGTGGCTTATAATATAAAATAGGAAGAAAAAGGTATATGTCCTGTGGTCCGTCGGCCTTTTTGTTCATGACAAAATAGTGACCGATTTGGTCACTATGAATACCTGAATACCGATTTTTTTTAATACTTATTCTGAAAGCAAAAGTGGAAGACCAAACATGGCTCCGAGACACGAATATTAATCGGCCTTTCACACTGATATGACACGAACTTTCAAACCTAAACAATAACATTTTGTTGCATGTTCACTTGCATTAATTTACTCCCATGTAAGGCGTTCTCTTTCTGGTTACCTCGGAATTAGGGTCATATAAAACCGGTTTAAAACTTAAACTTGATATTAATTAAATTTACTTTATTACTTAAACGTTTTTACGTTAATTTATTTTGATAGCAGACTTCATGAGAAAGTACTTTCCAACATTTTAAAAAAAAAGTTTTTGAGAATAAATCCCAAATCACTTGATATTCTAGATTAAGCATTAAAAACTAAACTAATGGATTCTAATAGTCTAACAGTCTATAATCTAGTGCCAAGTATATAGTCTAGTCTATAGTATAGTTTATAGTCTAGTCTATAGTTTAGCCTATAGTCTAGTCTATAGTCTAGTCTATAGTCTAGTCTATAGTCTAGTCTATAGTCTAGTCTATAGTCTAGTCTATAGTCTAGTCTATAGTCTAGTCTATAGTCTGGTCTATGGTCTAGTCTGTAGTATAATATATGGTCTAGTCTGTAGTATAATCTATAATCTATAGTTTAGTTTAGTCTATAGTCTGGTCTATAGTCTGGTCTAGTCTGGTCTATAGTCTGGTCTATAGTCTAGGTCTATAGTCTAGTCTATAGTCTAGTCTATAGTCTAGTCTATAGTCGTCTAGTCTATAGTCTAGTCTATAGTCTAGTCTATAGTCTAGTCTATAGTCTAGTCTATAGTCTAGTCTATAGTCTAGTCTATAGTCTAGTCTATAGTCTAGTCTATAGTCTAGTCTATAGTCTAGTCTATAGTCTAGTCTATAGTCTAGTCTATAGTCTAGTCTATAGTCTAGTCTATAGTCTAGTCTATAGTCTAGTCTATAGTCTAGTCTATAGTCTAGTCTATAGTCTAGTCTATAGTCTAGTCTAGTCTATAGTCTAGTCTATAGTCTAGTCTAGTCTATAGTCTAGTCTATAGTATAGTTTATAGTCCAGTCTAGTCTATAGTCTAGTCTATAATCTAGTCTATAGTCTAGTCTATAGTCTAGTCTATAGTATAGTTTATAGTCTAGTCTATATTCTAGTCTATTGTCTAGTATATATTATTGTCTATATAGTCTAGTCTATAGTATAGTTTATAGTCCAGTCTAGTCTATAGTCAAGTCTATAATCTAGTCTATAGTCTATAGTCTAGTCTATAGTATAGTTTATAGTCTAGTCTATATTCTAGTCTATTGTCTAGTATATATTATTGTCTATAGACTAGTCTTTAGTCTGGTCTATAGTATGTTATCTAGTCTATAGATTTGCGGAATTTATCACCGACTCTGATAAGTCATGAAATATTTCCATAAACTGTTAAAGAAATTTTCAACTGGATAACTTAAGGGCCGTTAAGCTTGATACGATATTGATCAAGTTTATAAATGAAAATTTCTATCATTATAAAATACCACTCTTTGGACCCCGGAAAGCGTTTACAATTTCTGGACAATCTTCCAAAAGTACGTTTAATTTTTCGAAGCACTATATCTTTAAAATAGTATCTCAAATCTTATCTCTTATTTGCGCTGTACGTAAGCTGCTATAGTGCAGTCAGTGATTTTTGTATAAAAATATTAAAGCTCTTATAAATATCTATAAACAACAGCAACAACAAAAAATACACGTTCTTAAAGGTACAACAAATATGTATATTTGTTGTTTAATTTTATATTTTATAAATATAACAAAACAAAATTTGTCAACGTGGCTTCCCCAATGATTTAAACACAACAATTGATCTTATTAATAAAATATAAAAAAAAGAAACACTAACAAAATTTTGTTATTGTTGAATATTTGTAAACGTATACAATTTTATTTTGTTAAGTGTGGCCAAAATTTTGTATTAACCTAAACAATTTTTTTGATTGTCTTCGGTTGTTTAGGTTGTTGTGGTCTGGTAATTGTGTTTTTTTTTTTTTTTTCATTCGCTAGCAAGTGCCACGCTTTCATTTATAGCCTATTTAATTGATTTCATATCATTTATAAAACATTTTAATATTAATAATTATGTTGATTTGTTTTATTTTGTTGTTAACAATAATTGCTGGGGGAATAAAGAACATGTATAAAAAAAAAAATATTGTTTATTTGTTAGATTCAGACAACGCACCCAATATTTGTACAGATTTTTTTCAAGGTTATCTGAAAATATGCATGTATAAATGTTGTTTGGGAGATGTTATAATCATTACTCTCCCTCTTCTCATTAAGTTGTTAGTACCATTTTTAGTCATAGACTTTAAAACAGCTTTGTTTTTGTAAAATTATTCTTAATTTAATTTATACATCTATTCTAGTCATAACCTGTGTGCGGCTCTTAGTGATAGTGAAATGTTATTAATAACTAGTTTGTAGGTTTGTTAGTTTTTTCTCTTTAACACAGAATTATGTATATGTAAATAAAAAAATTTGAATTTTAACACATTTCAGACAAATTAGAGCAAATTTTCTGTAGACAGTATGTGCTAAGCTTTTATAATTTAAAGAATTTTATTTCTGCTTTAAACTGTTTATAACTTGATTCCAATAATTACTTTTTACTACTTTTGTAATTTTCACTTGTCATTTTCAAACTCATTTCATAATGACATCATCATATTTGTCATTATGTTTTTTTTTTGTGAATTGTTACAATAAATGAATGAACAATACGCACAAAATTTTTTTTATACAATAAACAAGTCATAAAGATGTTTGGGTTAGCAACTCAATTCTATTATTATTCATTACTACTGTTTTTTTTATTTACTTTTTAACATAAAACTTTCTAAAATTTAAAGTTTATAGTTAAAAAGTATTGAAATTCTTATCAGAAATCTAATTTAAATGCACACACACACATTTTTAATGAGATTCAGTTTAGCTTTTCGTTTATTGTTTTTTGAATTTATTAAGTTTTTTAAATTTATTAAATATTTAATTTTAATTTTATTTTTTACCAGTTTGAAAGTGAACAAATTATTTAAATAATATTATTATATCAGATTTTTGCACTCGAATTCTAACAATGGGTCTAAAACAGGAAATAGAAATTTCATAAATAGAATCTGAAAAATCTCGTTTTGTTATTTTTGTGACTTAAAATTAAAAATTTTAGATAGATTTTATTATATCATTTAAATGACGCAAATTCTTCGTCTTTCATCTTTTTTATTGCTCTGACTTTTTCATAATTATAATTATATTAAAAAAATATTAAATTGAAAGAAATTCTTAGATTATTATTAGAACTAAATAATAATTCACGTATATATAAACGCTTAATAAACCTTAAATAAACGATAAATACACAGACCGACAAAAGTTTGAATAAAGTCGAAACCTTAAGATCAAGTTAGACGTTTCTAAAGGATTGGGCCGTGCTGAATCCGAATATTACTTTCTACATCGCATCTGGTATTAGAGGTATCGTGTCCTGAAATTTGTAAAATTGCCATTTTTGGTCCTCTTTGAGGCGGTATACCATTGCCAAGTCAACTTTATTTATAAAGTCTATTCTATCAACGTTAAAATTAAGGCTTAACATCTGATATATCATCTTTGTTCTTGAAGATATCTGCACCTTAATCTTGAAAACTCAAAGGTTTGCGGTATATTCTTGGTATTTATACCCTATAGTACTATAGTACGACATCTGTCCGTCCGTCAACTTCAACGGATGATATCTTAGAAACTACAGCAGATTTTTAAACAATTCAAAAAGTATTTTCATAAGAACAAATAGAAAATTTGGAATGTATAGGTTTTTTTGTAAATTATAAACGAAATTTATTGTTATATCAAGCTTTAGATGAAGATAATTTGAAGAAGAGAAAAGATATGTGAGATGTTAAGCCCTTATTTTAAAACTGATAGAGTAGACTTTAAGATGGCATACAACATTTTCGAAATAAAGTTGTCTTGGTGCTGTAACGTCTCAAAAAGGGAATGATATCACAAATTCCAATGTAATGGAGAAATTCGGAGGCAAGATACGGATTCAGCGCGGCTCAATACTTTCGAAATAAAGTTATAACGTCTCTAAAAGAGTACGTTATCTCAAAACCCAGATGTAGTAGATACATTATAGGCTTCTGTGAAAAAAAAAACGTTGAAATAGAGTATTTACATTTAACAAGTTACACATTATAGTAACGCGTCTGCTGCAGCTTATAAAGCGTAAAACGCGTTTCCACCTCAACGCGTGTTGTGTACTTCCACCTTAAGATTGAAGTTAAAATCTGACAAATTTCGTCCGCTGATTCCAAATATAAATTGGGATTATGTTCCGCATACAAAAAACACGATAAAACATAATTTTAGCCAAAACTTAGTATTTCTCTTTTTTTTACAATTCTTATTTTCAAACTATTTTGTACAATTTTAATATTTATTCTATTGTTTATTTTTCGAAAAAAAAACTTAAATTCGCTTTTTTTTTGCAATTTGGTAAACAAAATTTTTTAATAAATTATGAAAAAATATATCGAAATATTTTGTATTATATATAAGTCAATGCATGTGAATTTTAACTCTCTTTTTATCCATTCTCGGCCTTTTTATGCTCTTCTCTTCATAATTTAATGGAAATCCCCCACGCTTTTTATGCAAAATAAACACGAAAATAAAGACATTTTGGGGTTTTGTTCAAATAAAAATAAATTTCGGTAAAATGTTTGTTTAGGCGGTTAAAACGAACGAAATGTACACTTCAGATTTCGATATAAGTTTTTTCCGCGATCTTATAGTTATATCTTATAGGGATATGGTAAATAAAATGAGAAACAAACCAAGTTATAGCGATCGATAACGATCGAAATCTTAATAGAATTTATAAGAAAAATTTCCTTTGTTGTGATAGTTTATTCACAAGGAAACCTTGGGCTTAATTTTTTTTTACAAAGGGATCAACTTTGGACTAACTATGATAACCTAAACGTTGCACTTTTGACGTTTTGCCTCGTACATAATTTTCTTGTTAAAATGTTGACTTGTGAAAACGAACAAGAATTGTTCAGGAATGATGTTTTAAAACATTTCGAATTATTTTTATCCAACTTTAATTTTTTTTTACAAATCTTTGTTTTAATTTAATTTCTTATTTTTGTTAAAATTCTTTAGCCGTGTGGTCATTGATCGAATACCAACGATTTGACAATATAAAAAACTACTCACTACTTACTCTCCCACCTCCATATATGATTGAGGGAGGTTATAATAAAGAAAAACAACAAAAACGAAAAAAAATTAAACAAATGTTTTGTTTATTTTTAAACAATCATTCTCCTCTTCTACGTAAAGAAGAAAATTTCGAATTTTGAAATATTTCTCTTTTTTTCTACATTTTTTTTTGTTGGAAAAAAATTTTTAAGTAAAAGTAACAACGCCAGTCACTCAGTCTTGTCTCATTTGTACGCATTTAAAATTATAGATCCGTTCTAGCTTTTTTTAATAAAGTTTATATATATTTTTTATAAAGTGCATTTATAGTATTTCTTTGCTTCTTAAATTTATCTACAAATATGTCTACAAGTAATTCAAATTTTGTGTTTTACATTTAAAAAAAATACATATAATTAAAAGAAATTATTTTAGAAAATTTTACAAGAATATTTTAAAATTATGAAAAAAAAGAAAATTTAGAAAAATATTTTGTCTAAAGGTTGCATAATTATGATTTTTTTGAGTTTGTGTGTGTTAAGTTATTTTAGCAACTGTGTGTGTTGGTTGTCTCCTCTACGTTTTATTGTGCGGTATTTTTGGCATCTTTTTTTTGAAAATCTAAAAATTTTTTAATTTTTAAAATGTGTGCGATATTATCAATGATTAATGTTTTAACTAAATAGCAACAATAACACAAATTTATTATAGTTATTGTTAAAAAAAAGCTTAAAACAATTGAAATGTGGAAATTAAATTCATATTTCAGCGGAACTTTTCAATCGGATTAGAAATCTTAAACACTTTTATATATTTCAAAAGAAAATTTTTAATTTATAATAAACATAAACTAATCGAAAACCCATTTTGTTTCCTTACAGTGGAGTCCCTTATTTACTGGCGCGATGTGAAAAAATCTGGTATTGTTTTTGGTGCTGGTCTTGTCACACTTTTGGCCATTTCATGTTTCTCTGTCATCAGTGTATTCGCCTATTTGTCATTGATCTTACTGACAGGCACAATTGCATTCAGAATCTATAAATCAGTTATGCAGGCCATACAAAAGACCTCCGATGGTCATCCCTTCAAGTGAGTTATATTTTAAAACTCTTTATTTAAGAAAAAAAGGAGATATTAATAATATTTTGTTTTTGTTTTTTTCTTTCAGAGAATACTTGGAAATCGATTTAACATTGTCTCAAGAGAAAATCCAAAATATTGCTGGTGTTGCTGTAGCTCATGTTAATGGTTTCACTGCTGAATTGAGAAGATTGTTTTTGGTTGAAGATTTAGTCGATTCCATTAAATTCGGTGTTATTATGTGGGTCATGACCTACATTGGCGCTTGGTTCAATGGCATGACATTGGTTATTTTGGGTAAGTTTTAAAATTTGATTTGAAGAAGGTTCGAAAAGTAATTGAGTTTGATAAACTGGACTTGATGCGAAAGCGAAAATGTGAGAATTTGTGTGTTAAAAACATTGTATTTTGAAAACTTTTTCTTTCGAATCCAAATTAACTCCCTTGACCCTTAGGAACATTCATTCGAGAATGTAGATTGTCTTGTACCTAAATGTAGATTGTCTTTGGGGGATGTCAACAGACTCTCAACGGAGAAACTGGTGTCACTTAGAAGCTGGCTCTGCTCTCTGATGAGAAGCATGATATTTCAGTTATATTTGCTTACAGTTAGGGCCTCTTGTACTGACAAGGCAAGATGATACCAAAGGAGATACATGAGAAGATTGCCCAGAAATGGTTCGGCGAGAATCAGGCCTATTCTGATCAATAAACTCCCTGGGACTAATTATTCATAATTGGATTGAATTCCTAGGGCCTCTCCCGGGAAATAATTATTCATAATTGGATTGAATTCCTCTCCATGATATATTAATAACACTTAAATACATACGAAATTGTAGTAGTTTCTTTGATCTCCTGGGGAAACACGGCGCAACTTGCGGATATTATAAAGCGATCTTAATATCCATTTTATTTCTACACTCAATACTTTCAAAACTCTACAAAAAACTTTGATTTCTCACAACAAAATGCGAAAATTTCTCAAAAATCTTCTTATGTATACTAAAAACTGAAGTTTCTCGATATAAAATCAAATTTTACAATAAAATTTTTAACCTAACACTTTTTTCTCTTTACAGCCTTTGTCTCCTTGTTCACCTTGCCCAAGGTTTACGAAAACAACAAACAATCTATTGATACTTACTTGGATTTGGCCAGAAGCAAAGTAGCTGAAGTTACTGAAAAGTAAGTCCTCCTTTTCACATCAACAAAAACAATAAATTTCTAATATAAATTTCACCTAATTTCAATTTCAGGATCAAAGTAGCCATTCCCATTGGCAACAAAAAGCCCATTGCTGCTGAAACCGACAAGGACAAGTAAATTTCAAATGCAACAAACCAACCAACAACCACAATGTTGTAAAGCGACATAAATTTGTATTAACATCTTAAAAAGTAAATAAAAAAAAAACCAACAGAACAAGTTGAAGACGAGATAAAGAAAGAGGAGAAAGCAAACAAACAAACGCAACTTTACTATCTAATTGCAATTACATTTTTTTCTTTGTGTTAAGATAAAAAAACCCAAAAATAATTTACAACAAATGAAAACCAACAACAACAACATTTTTAATAACCAAATAAAACCATTTAAACAAACAACAAATCCTCAAAAACATAAAAATATATTTCAAAAACAGAAAACGTAACAAAAAAAACTTTATTGGTAGCACTTTAAATACAGAAAATTTTCAAACAAATAAAACTCTCAACGAACGATATACAATTTTATTTATTTTTTAAACTTTTTTCCCTGAAAACACTTCTTTCTATATATTTTGTTTTTCAAATCTTTTTTTTTTTCAACCTAATAGACAAAACAATTATTTTGACCTCTTAACTTTTAATCTACAAATTGCAAACAAAAAAAGAGGATATTAATAAATAAAAAATAAAACATTTTTATTTAACAAAAATGTTTGTAAACTGTAGTTTTGACTTTATAATGATGAAGTATATTTATAAAATTAATTTTTTTTTTTTGGCTGATAGAACGTTATGTGTCAATAAAAACTATATATATTTTTTTAATTTTAAATTATTTTTGAAAATATGAATTATATTATTATGATGATGTTTACCATTATAACTAATTGTATAACATTTTATTTGGTAATTTTATTAAAACAGATTTCCTTAAAAAAAAATTAAGAAATGAAGCATAAACCTTTTTAAGGAAAACTTTTTCAAAAAAAAAAAACAATGCAATTTCGAGCTGTTTTTAAACTCTTGTTTTTATTTTCTATATTTATAGTTCTTTATAAAATTAAAAAAAAAATTCCCCATAATTTGTTGATATTTTCTTTTAAAAATTGTAGCTTAATCCTTTGTTTATTAGTTGAAGAAGACTTAAATCTTTTATTATTATTATAATTATTAATTATGACATCATTACTAAGCTAATTAGCTAGCTACATTTACTTGAAAACCCAAGAATAATAAATAACATGAAGAAAAAACCAACAACAACAACAAATTATTAAGATAACTGAGAAATTAAATAAATAAAAAAAAACTTTAAAAACTTAAAAAAATTATATATATAAAATATATCAAAATTTTTTTATTACAAAAAGTAAAGATTTAAAAATTGTCCAAACAACAAAACTTTAACAAACAGGTAGTATAAAAATTATATATTATACACACACACATATAGACACACTCTAATACAGACATTAACGCTAAAAACAAAACAAAAAAACATTTTGATGTATTTAATAATGAATTTTATTTTTAATAATAACGATTCAAGTAAAAGAAAAACTTAATATTAATAAATGTTAGTAAATAAACAACAAATAACAACCACAATATTAAAACATTTAACAATTAAATACATTTATACAAACAAAATACATTAATTAATACTTTTTGCCTTTTATAAGTTGCTTAATACATAATTAAATAAATAAATAGTTTTGTTTAACTTTGTTATCATCAAAATGCCTTAAAATCAAAAAAAAAAAAATATTTAAAATTTTAATAAACAAAAAAAAAAAAAGAAACATTTTTATTTAGCAGAAATATTTTAAATTGTTATTTAAAGTATAAAAAATACTTAAACGTTAGAAGCCTAAAATTCTGCTTTAGTTTTTACTCAATTATGTTGCGCTTTAAAGTATGCTTTATAATTCTCATAAGCTATTAACAAACTCAACATCATACATCATAGCTCATTTAAGCCAATATTTCATTTCATTATTATTAAAGCATGTGCTTGTGTTTTTAAAACCTTTTTTCAGTTTTAAATGTTTTTTTCGTTTTTTTTTTTTTTTCAAGAAAAACACAAAACCTTTATATTATATCATTAAGAAGAGAACAAAAACGAATACAAAATAAAACATTGATTTGCCGCAGTCTAACAAAAAAAAAAAGTAAAGTAAAATATTTCAAATCAATTTAAATTATAATAAAAAAGAAGTATGAAATGAGAAATTAATAAATACAACTTTAAAAAATATATAAAATCATTGAGACGTTAAACACGTTCTGAGTAAAACACGTTAAGAGTAAAAAAGTAAGTATTTAAATCATCTACTCAAATATTAAAAATAGAATCCGAACTTAATGAAAAGTATATATCATAATGTTTAGATAAATGCAACTTTATAAATGACACTGACAACAATTTGAAAAAAGTAGAAACTCAAAGACTAAGGCATACTTTTCTAAAGGATTGAGCAACGCTGAATCCGAAAATTAGAACTTCTCCTCACAGCAGATTTTCCAGATATTGTATCATAAACATTGCGAATACTCAGTTTTTGGCCATATTTGGGACGTTATAACAGCGCAAAGACATCCTTATTTATACAATATGTTATGTCGCCTGAATCTGAATCTGTCGACTTTAATATAAAGGTTTAATATCTAAAGATGTTTGCGCTGTTATAACGTCTCTAAAATGGTCAAAAACTTGATCTGATGGGTAAATTCTGAGGCCAGATTATGTTTGATTAAAATGATTTAAAATCTAGCCTGTATAATGTTGATACATATCTACTCTCTAGATTACTTGGGGACAGAAAGGTTGACGACTGTCTCTGTTCTTGCTTAAAAAGTGACAATTGTCTTCACTGCTTTTTCCTAACGAATTTGAATATAAATGAAGAAGGTTTGATGGGGTTCGTAAAACATATCAATATTAATTACGTATGGACAACACTATCGCCCCTATTCTGCATTTCAATTGGAATCGAAATTTTCTCCGTTTGGCAACTTTGGTATTCTGCATTTCGATTCGACTCTCCGCCGCATAAACAACAACTTACAAAAACGTAGGTACGATCGTAACGCAGAATACACACATTCGTAAAGCATTGAAACGAAATGGAATTGCTTCTTCTTTTTCTTTCGATTTAGTTTTTATACCCACCATCAAAAAAGATGGGGGGTATATTGATTTTATCATTCCGTTTGTAACACATAGAAATATTGGTCATAGACCCACAAAAGTATATATATTCTGGGTCCTCATTAAATTCTAAGACGATCTAGCCATGTCTGTCCGTCTGTCCGTCCGTCCGTCTGTCTGTCTGTTGAAAGCACGATAGAGTCCGAACGGAAAAAGCTAGAAATTTCACATAAATATTTCTTATAGGTAAGGTTTGTTTGGTATTGAAAATGGGCAATATCGGTCCACGTTTTCGGATAGCCCCCATACAAGTGGCCCCTCGAAAAGCAGCTTTAACAGCCATAACTTGTTTAAAAATACGAATATAGCGATGAAATTCGATATAAGTAAGTTTCTTATGATCCAAAATCAATATGCGAAATTTTATGAGGATCGGTCCATAATTGACCCTACTCCCCATATAAGGTCCCCTTCAGAAAATGACTTTAACGCTCATTACTGGCTTAAAAATACTAGTATATAGATGAAATTCGACATAAGTAAGTTTCATACGAGTCAAAATCTATCTAAAAAATTTTATGAGGATCGGTCCATGATTGACCCTACCCCCCATATAAGGTCCCCTTCAGAAAATGACTGCAACGCTCATTAATGGTTTAAAAATATGAGTGTAGCGATGAAATTCGACACAAATAAATTTAATACGAACCAAATTCTACCTACCAAATTTTATGAGGATCGACCCATAATTGACCCTACCCCCCTATACATGGTCCCCTTCAGAAAATTACTTTAACGCTTATAACTGGCCTAAAAAATACGAGTATATAGATGAAATTCGACATAAGTAAGTTTCATTCGAGTCAAACGAGGTTTGATGGTGGGTATATAAGATTCGGCATAGCCGAATATAACACTCTTACTTGTTTTTGTTGGAATACCTTTTTTCGATCGTTGCGTAACTGAATGCGTAAACAAAATCGAAATGCAGAATAGGGGTGTATATTTTATTTTCAGTACGTTCGACCGTGACAAAGAAGATTCAATTCCATTTTATTTCAATGCTTTCCGATTATATGATTATTATCGATTCGAATTGAATTGTTTACGAATTTGTTTAGAAAACGTAACAACGCGTTTCATCATGTGTATAAGACTAAAACTTCATAATCTTCATTCAAATCCACATATTTTGCGTCAAGGAATTTCTTAAATTTTTATAGTTCATTTTGGCCGACAATAGTAATATTTGAGTTTTAATGGTCTTCACCGGGTTATATCCTGGACAAGGAAGGAAAATTCAACCATTCAACCCAGCACATTTCTCATTCATTCGACACTCTCATAGAGAACAACATCCGACACACTCACTCTAGGTATACGGTATACCCCTACATTCATCCTATATCATATACACTTAACACCAACTCATTTCCAACATTTAGTCCCACAGTCACTTCTCTATGGAGTATCTCTGCGAAACTCTGACTTGCGGACTACCAGGTCCCGTGGTTCCAGATTGTGTGTTTCTCTGGTTCCACCGCATGTCAAATCATTCCAAGAAAAGAGGATACATTTTTGATCATCACCAGTTTATAGTCCCGGCAGACTAGATGAACTGGTAGAACCTCTTTTCCCAGAGATTTCAATCACACTAAGATGGGATCATCAAGGTAACATGCCCCGAAGGGAGGATAATGTAAGCAATAGGCAACCTTAAAAAATTACACGAACAATTATGCGAGCTAGATGAAAAACCTGCGAAAGCCAAATAACAGCTATCGGCCTAACCGCCTTTAACAGATAACGATGATGATGTGGGAATTATTCTTTAACTCAGACCTGAATTGCGACTAGCGTAAGCCCACTAGTATTACAATTTCTTCGTGGAAGTCAATCTTAGCATAAAATATGAATTGAGACATGTCATTTATATCAGTGCATACAATTCAGATATTTAGGTAGATGAATTCACTAATCTTCAAGTAGATACCAGTACCTCGTCTCTGTAATTTTCTCGAATCGAGAAAAAACTTAAAATATAACAGTCTTCCAGTTTTTAACAGTGTGACTATGATTATTTTTAAACTGTACTCATTAAAATTTAATAAGCAATTTTTAAATTTCTTGTATTCACCCTGTTTTACACAAGATGATCATGAATTTTTCGACAGATTTTCTCGATGCGAGAATTACAGAAACGGGGTACAGAATGTTATTTATAATTGCACAAACTTCTTCAGCCAATTTTCCAAGTTGTTAGCACACTATTGCGTAATTCCTTATAGAATTTGCATTTCGAATGCTCCTAATCCATCGAATGATCTTTTATGTTAAAAGTTTTTTATCAGCTTTTATTTTAATAAAATAAATATACTAAAATCCGTTAAAAAAGCTTTCCTCTTAACCAAAACTAAACTGTGATCCAATTCTAGTACTTAGTACTTTTTTGTACTAAAAATGACATATAGCAACCAAAAATACTCAACACTGCGAGCTGAAGAACTTTTAAGACCCCCACCACCCACCTCTATGAAAAAAAACAACAATAAACATTTTTCCCCCCAATAGAGTAAATGAAATAACAAATGTTTCTTGTCTGCTAAATGTTTGACAACTATTAGCCACACCGGCTTAACTAGAGGGAGGCAGACGAATGTATACAAAAAGCACAAAATTTCACAGTAACAAAGAAGAGAGAAAATAAAGAGAGCTAAACATATGTGAAAACAAAACATATACGCATGTTTGACCTTCCGACAAGGTGACCGTTAAAATGCATAAAAAGAGCGCTATTTAGCAGAACAAATAACATCATGATTAATTTAAAATTGTTTATTCCAAACAAGCAGCAATATGTACAAATATTTATTCAATGCATTTTATATTAAGAAAACAAAACAACAAGCAAAAGAGCCTAAAGTAAACAGAGGAAATTTAGTTAGTTTTTGTTGTTAATTAAAAGCCCCTTTCTTATTACTAACTACACTAACACTAAATTAGTTTTAAAATGAAAAGAGAGCGTTAATAATGAACATTTTGTGGTGAAAGAGTAAATTTTATTACTTTCTCTCTCTCTCTAACTGTCTAATGCTCTTTTTTTTTTTGAATTTGTATTTCAAAAAAAGAAAGAAAAAACAGGAGTTTTGTTTTGCTATAAAACAATTTTAATGAATTCTACTTTGTTAATTTTTGTGAAACACACTAGTGAGAAAGACTCCAGAGTTCGTGGCAAACGGTTGTTGTTCGTTGTTGTGTTCACTCACTCGGTCGTCGTCTGTCTATCTCTAACGTAGTGCAGAAAAAAATAAGAAAAGAAATTTAATAAAAAAAAGGCAATTCTTTTGAAGAAGAAAATTTGCCAATAGAACAAATCACATAGAAGTGCATTATAATAAATAACATTTTATTAGTTTAAAGAAAACAAAAAGAAATTTGTTAAAATGTCTAAACCCCAATCGGATGCTGATAAGCGCAAGCAAATCTCGGTACGCGGTATTGCAGAGGTGGGCAATGTCACCGAAGTGAAAAAGAATTTCAATCGTCATTTGCATTACACTTTGGTTAAGGATCGTAATGTGGCCACTTTACGCGACTATTACTTTGCCTTGGCCAATACCGTTAAGGATAACATGGTTGGACGTTGGATTCGTACACAACAACACTACTATGAAAAGGATCCTAAGGTAAGTTTGGACAATTTCTTTGAGCATTGCGATCATAATGATTCTTCATCTTCATCATACATTAGGTGAGGTTAGAAATACTTGGGGTGTAAGTAATTGTATTCAGTAAACTTGATACAACATTTTATGTTGACCAGGAATATTGAAGGTTATTTCAACATAAATTTCTGGTGTACATACATATATATAATTTTGAATTTCCTTAGTATACCTAAAATACTAAAAAACAGGAACGCAATTTTCCATGCGCAACTCTGACAGTCAGTCGGTTAGTGTCCCCCCCACTCCTCAAAAAATTTGATTTATTTAATTAAGAAAATCCTACCAGCATTTTCTTATAATTTCAAATATTTTTTTATTAAAAGTCTCGTAATCTCTTACGACATCTTTTCACTGATCAATTATAATTTATTCTTTATTTTATTTCTATTCTTATTCTTGTTTATCGTTTTATCTACATATTTATTTTGCTTTTTTCTTAAGAATATTCAATTCAAAACAAACTGCAGAAATAAATATAACATAAAAGTTTAGATCTTTTTTTTTTGAGGATTGTGGCTGTTATTCTTATTGTCAGGGTTGTTGCTACTTTTATTTATTTAAGTTTTTGTTGACGTCCTTTGCAAATTTGCCAATTCGTTTAGTTTTTTTTGCATTTTTTATAAAATAGAATAAAAACAAATACAACACTACTACAGCCACACTAAATAACGAGATCATTGCCAACCCCACTCACTAATTCAGCGACACAAACTGCAAACATATCCACAAAGCACATATGATGATCGTTTTGTTGGCCTTAAAATGCACCAGACGGACGAATGGACAGACAGACAGTCATGTCAGCAAATTGTATTTGTAACAGGGAATTGCGTTTTTTTAATAATTTCAAAATTCACTTTCACTTTTAGTTTTTTGTGGAAACAAAGCGTCACAATCAGTTTGTTATTTCAAGTACTTACTACCACTTGTTGTTAAGTTGTAATGAAATTTATATTTTCAATCTTGATCGTAAATCAACAAAAGTGACAGTAGATGGATCCATACTACCCAGCAAAAAAACAAAAAAAAGTAGTACTTCCAAAGAGTTACATTTATCACCACCTCAAAAGTAGCACAAAGTGTATTTTATAACATCTGTGGAAGTGATGTTTAATGACTTCCAAAGAAGTCATAATAATTTCTAGTTTTTCAAAACTAAAAATTTATATATTTTTTTGTACTGACATTTTTATGAGACTTCAGATTCTAATAAAAAGGAGATTATTCCTACGACAAGCCTGTTTTAAATAAAAATATCACTTCTGCAGGCCTTTTTCAATACTTCCATAAATTAAAATCTACTTCTTTATCGATTCTTTTGGAAGTTAATTTTTTTGCTGGGTAATACTGTAAACAACATAAGTTTACTAAAATTTTGGGAGTGGATTTTGTTTGTAATAATATTTTATTTTTATTTCGTTGTCTCGTAATTAGGATTTTGATTATGTGAGCCGATAATCATTTGTATTCGACCTAAAACATTCCATTAAATGTTTTGGAATATATTTTTCTTAACATTCGATCAAATATTTCAAGAAATTGTCTTGTAGAGTTCATCAATTTTTAAAAATCTTCTTTAAAATCGATATATCTTGGAAAAAGTTATTTGGGCTAGATTTTTAGTTCTAACTAAGGGAAGAACTTTTACTTACGCTAAATGTAATAATTTCATATAATTTTCAAAACTTAAGTATAATTTCTTTACTTAGGTACAACAGTAAAACCCGGCTTTCCGCTCTTTCAATCGGGAAACATAATAAATTCAGAATTAGACACAAACATAGCTGATTTTTTTTTCTAAAAATTTGTATTTTGTGATAAGAATTTTTTTGATTTTAGTGGAAAATTTAGTTTTAGTTTTTAGTAAAAAATGTATTTTTGTTGAAAATTTTAATTTTTAGACACATTTTAGTCAAAAGTTTACTTATAATTGAAAATTTAGATTTTTATTGAAAAATTGACTTTTAAAAAGTGTTGAAAATCTAGTTTTTGGTGAAATTTGTATTAGATTTTTAACAAAAATATTTTTATGATGAAAATTCGATTTCTGTAAGAATTTTGATTTTCAATGAAAATTTTAATACTGAGTTTTTATAGAAATTTTAATGAAAGGGACCGACTTTAATTCTAACACTATCATGTATGTTCTGTAAATCGATTCGGTTTCAAAACCGAGAAGCTTTTAAAACCGAATTTGGTTTTCTGCAAATCGAATTTTTATTTGAACGTAAAATTCTGAAAAATAATCATATTTTAAATGAAAAAGAGTTTAAAATGCTCATAGCATTTATATTAAGTTACAATTATATTAAAAGATACAAAATATAATTGTTTAATTTATTTGAATAAACTTAAAATCGATTTACTTTCGACTGGATTTGTGAACTCGGTTTTAAAACGAGAAAAATTATGAGATTAGGATTACAGAACAGTCAGGTATATGTATATGAACGAGATCTGTTGTCTTTAAACAAAAATTAACAGTTCTTGGATATTCCCAAAGACAAAGAGAACTGGAAATATAGACAAGACATGTTATTTCGGTATAGGTACCGGTTTCGATTTAAACTCTTTGTATGAAGGAAACCTGTCCCTGAACGAAACAACAAATTACAATTATATTACAATTTCATAAAAATTAGTTTAGAGCGCACAATACTGGAAAAACTTATCAGACCACACATTCTGATCTGAATATTTTCAATTTCATCGTTATTGCTCTGAACGAAAAAGAAGCATAAACAAGCTTATTTTTCTATATCCATAAATTAATGCACAAAAAAGTAATACATCTATTTCTTTAATTTTAGTTGAGGTCTCAAGTTTTTAATAAAGATTTTGATTAAAGTTTTGAGGAAAAAAACATTCCAAGAAAAGTTCTCTTATTAATTTCTCTGAAATATAAAATAAGGAAATAATTATACTTCCGATATTATTAAAAATTGAGCAGTGATTAAATCAAATTATATATTTATATATGTATATATAGGAGTTTCTTCAAAAACATATATCAAAGGTTTAAAATATATGTTTCTGAAGAAACTCCTATATATAATTTGATTTAATCACTGCTAAATATATTTCAACTTATTAATAAGAATATTTTAAAATAATTTTTATATTTTTTATTTTAAATTACATATTATAAATATATTATTTATTTATTTTAAAGAAATAAATGAAACGTTTAGGGATTAAACTGCTATAAAAATTTGTTAGTCACCTAAATTTGCGAAAAGAAAATATTAAAAAAATATATTCATATAAATACATATATGTATTTAAAATTCCATTTTGGCACACTATCATGTATAGATGTCATGGTTAGCCATGTTACCAGGCGTAACATGCACGTGCTATTTCAAAAAACTATGAAAAAAAAAAAACGCACAAAAAATCTTATTGAATAGTAAAAACAATAATTCATTATTGAAAAGGTTATTGGAAGGTGGTAGCAGTACATTTTGAAGTCAAGTACTCTCCATTGAAATTCGTTTCTGACAAATTGTCCTTCTCTGAAAGTCAAGTTAATTTAAAGTAAAAAGTCCAAAAAAAAAAATTAAAAATAAA
Organism: Lucilia sericata; assembly: GCF_015586225.1. Lineage (NCBI taxonomy): Eukaryota > Metazoa > Arthropoda > Insecta > Diptera > Calliphoridae > Lucilia > Lucilia sericata. The sequence goes on from NW_023994485.1 coordinate 84,401, forward strand.
TAGGCGAATACAATTATATATTAATTTGTTTGTTATATTATGAATAATGTACCAAAGATGTTTTTGCTTTTTTACTTATTCTTAGACACAACAATAAATAAAAGTAATTTGCATTTTGTATACTAAGAAAACTAAGATGATGATGATGATGAATGTACAAAACTAAAGAAATAAATTTAATAGAATAGAACAAGTAGTATATATTTTGGCATTAATTCAACTTAATAATTTTAACATTTTTTTTAAATTGTTTAAGAATTTTGAAAAATATACATATTTTATTTAAATTTTTTTAAAATTTTCCTTTTCTAACTTTTACTTTTTAACTATTCAATAAATAATTTTATTTTTATTATCATAAACTTTTTAAATTGTTTAATTTATATAAACTTTACTTTTTTGCTGATTTGTAACAATTATTAAATGAAATAGAACGTTTTTTTTTGTCTTCTAATATATTTCAAGGTCATTGAAAGGTTATTGCTTTAGAATTAGAAAAAAGACCAAAGACCAAAACAGAGAGACAATATCCCAAAAATAAATGTTTTTTTCTTTATTTTTCGTTTTTCATTTTCTATGTTCTATTTATTAGACTCAGAGCAATTTTTTTGTGTCGTTTTGGGAACCGACAGACAATTTGTTTTTTTTATTATTATAAAATGCTCTAAATAAAACGCACAAGAGGGAGGAATGTTTGACATATTAAAATAGATTTATTAATAGGGAGTAACTAGATAAAAGTTTTTCATTTATTTTTTACTATTTATACATAGTTAATTATATACTACATAAGTACATAAGTATGTATCTAGTCATTTATATTTACTTTACATAAAATAGAAATTTTTTGTGAAAGTTTTCCCTTAGTTATTGTTTTATTTATGCGTATACAGTACGTTAGGGTTGATCCAATAATATTTTCATATTTTTGATTATAATGGAAGATTTTTCGATTCTATTTATTAATCCATAAAATATACTATAGATTTGATATATAATTGTATAAGAATTATTGAGTAAAATACGAATTTTATCAAGTCTATCGTGAGTTAATCCAATATAAGGAAATTCCCCTATTTAACCACTTTGGTACCAAAATTTATAATTTAGAAGCTCAAACGTGTTTTTATACACGTGTGAAAGCAGGAGAATAAAACGTTGTAAGAGAGCTCTTAGTCTATCTCTGCTTCTAAATATTCGAGACCTCTATTGTCTAATGTCTGAATAACTGTAAAAGCTCAATTTGGTTTATGTTGTGGTTATCCTAGTACTTCTCAACATCAAAAAATACCACAGCAATCCCATGACATATTTAGTACCTTTTCTATATTACAAACTTTAATTGACTAGTTCATAATCAAGCCAATAGACTAGTACGAAGATTAGTCTAGAAACTAGTCCATAGAATATTCCATTCACTAGTTCATAATCCACTCAATAGACTAGTTCATAGAGTAGTAAATTGATAAGTCAATAAACTAGTTCATAGGCTTTTAAGTAGACTAGTCCATAGATTAGTTTATAACATAGTCAATCGACTATTTAACATACTAATCCATAGATTAGTCCATAGAGTAGGCAATAAACTAGTCTCTAAACTGGTCAATAGTTTCTTCAATACGTTAGTTGATAGACTAGTCCATATACTATTCAAAATATTAGTCTATAGAATAGTCAATCTACTAGTCCATTGAATAATTATTCGATTATAATCGATATACTACTCAAATAAATAGACAATAGACTAGTCCATTTACTTGTCAGTAGACTTGTAAATAGACTAGTTCATAAGATAATCAATCCACTACTTAACAAATAAATTCATAGACTAATCCTTAGAATAGTCAATCGATTAGTCATATAAATAGTCCATAGACTAGTCAATAGACTAACCAATAGAGTAGTCAATGAACTGTTCACTAGACTTGTCAAAGACTAGTTGATAGACTAGTCCATAAACTAGACCATAGACTATTCAAAAGCCTGGTCCAAAGTCAATACACTAGTATATAGACAAGTCGCAAGATAAGTTTATAGATTATTCAAAAGGCTAGACCATATATTAGTCAATAGATAGGCCATAACCTAGTCGATAAAGAAGTACATACGCGAGTTAAAAGGCTAATTCATAGATTAGAGAAGTACATAGGCGAGTCAATATACTAGGTCAATAAACTCGTTTATAGACTAGTCTACTAAATAGATTAGTTAGTTATATTAAAAAAAAAACGAAAAGTAATTTAGTACTTCCATGTTCTATGTCTGTCTTAGACTAAATGATAGTGATACAAGACAAATTCCCTACCTGTTTTGTTGTGGGTATTTAGTGAAAATAGCTTACACTAAAATCAAAGTAATTAATTTCGTGAAAGATCAGAATTTAAGGACCTTAATACATCTATTATAAAATTTTGCTATTATCATCCTTTTGAAGAATGTCGCTTTGATAACACCCAAACAACATTAATCATTTCTCGATCAGACGTTTAACCTTGTATAAACCTAAATTATTAAAAAGAACGTTTTTCCAATAAATGTTTATATTTATAACATTTCATTTTGTTTTTCTATAAACTCTTTATTTTATTAATCAAAACAGAATTAAAAAGATTTATGATTTGCTTTATCTTTAGACCAAAAATAATTGTCTTAAGTGTGACACTTTGGGTTTCAAAAATGATCTTTAATTTATATTAAGTGTCTGTGAACTTATTATCTTTGCCTAAAAACAAACAATAACAAATGTATTAATTAAAGAAACAAATTAAAAAGAAAAAACCCAAATATGACGCATAACACTGGAATGAATGCCTTTGAGAAACATATAACATCTGATCTAAAGATTTAAAATCTATAAAGGATATAAACCTTTTGAATTACAACAAAAATTACATTACAAAATAGGTATTAACGAGATGAATCCAAACCGCAACACTATATACATACATATTTTTAATAAACGCAATTCTTAAACATAGATAAGTAATATAAAATTCGAATCAATTTATACTTAGGAATGTCTAGGATTTTCAAAATCAATACCTCTATTGTTTGATGTGAAATTATCTTAGAAAAAATCATAAAATACTGCAGTACACCCACGACATACTTTTTCTATATTACCGACTTTCATTTAAAGACTTTCTTTGTAGACTAGTCCATAAACAAGTCAGTAGAATAGTACGATAGACTATATACTAGTCCATAAAGCAGACAATAGACTAGTCCATGGCCTTTTCAATAAACTATTACATAGACTTGTCAATTGACTATTTAGTAGCCAATATAATAGTCTAAGGGCTAGTCAATAGACTAACCAAATAAGTAGTAAACTAGTCACTAGACTGGTCAATAGCCTATTCAAAAGACTAGTCTATAGAATAGTTAATCTACTAGTCAAATGAATTGTCCGTAAGCTAGTCAACATAGTAGTCAATAGAATATACAAAGGACTAGTCTATAGACTATACAAAGGAATAGTCTATAAACTAGTCAACAGATAAAAAGAGCTGAAAATTAATTTACTACTTTTAATCCATTACGATAGAAGTTAGTACTACTTCAAAATTTAAATTTTCCATACCTGTCCTAGACTAAGAAGAGAAGATTGCTGCCTGATTCTTTGAGGATACAAATTAATAATAATAAAGATACAACGTCAGAATTCTCGGACTAAATCATGTAATAGAATATGTTCATTTTAAGAACTAATCATTGATCTTTAATATTCATAAACAATGTCAGAAATCATGTATTTATAAACTTTTTAATCTATATAGTAGATCAAATATTTAATCTTGTACAAATTGAAATTTATAACATTTCATTTTGTTTATTAAAATTAGTATTAAAAAGATTTTATGGTTTGCTTTGTCTTTAGACCAAATATAATTGTTTCAGAAATGATCTTTAATTTATTTTAAGTAAGGTCTATGGACTTGTTATCTTTGTCTAAAAACAAACAATAACAAATCTGTTAATTAAAGAAAGAAAAAAATTAAAAAGAAAACACCCAAATATGACGCATGACACTTGAATGCCTTTGAGAATCGTGAAATATAGAAAAAACAAACAACATCTGATCTAAAGATTTTAAAAGCTATAAAGGAAATAAAATATATTGATAGTCTTTTTAAATTACAACAAATATTACATTACAATAGTTATTATTATTACTAAGCGCCACTTTTGAAAGTACTAACCAGATGAATCCAAACCGCAACACTAGATATTTTTTAAAACAAAATGCATAATACATACATACATACATACACATGTATGTATGTATGTATGTACAATTCTAAACAGCAATTCTTATCAATTTTATAAGTATGTCTAGGATTCTTTAAATATGTACATAATAAATATTGAAAACAATCCAAGTAAATAAAATTATTAACACAATTAGAACTCAATTGCTATATTTTTTAGAATCTACAAGTAGGTACTTTTGATGATAATTTTTTGCAATTGACCTTTTTTTTGAAATAATACTTTGTTACTTTTTTCATACATAAAAACATTTGTGTATTAAAACCTTGACGGCATTTTAATGTAAATGTAACAATTATTTCAATTTATATTTAGAAAGAAAATCACAAAACCTTATCAATTGCTATAAAAAAAAATCATATAAAATTTATATTTAACATTATATAGGTAGAAGACACGTTTTCAACTAGTGTTCATATATGAATGTACATGATTGATTTTCTTATCAAACGTTAATAATCATTAAAATAAATCTAATAATTGCAATATTTATTATTAAGCTCTATTTTTAATAAATGGAGGGAAACAAATGTCATGCGAATTATAATAAAATACATAACATTTAATAATTTACTAAATTAGAATACCGGGAGATAATGAAAAGTAATGTTACACTTTAGACCAACATAGTTGGCGCGCGTGTTATTGCCGGCTATTATTTGTTTGTTAACATTGAAAATAACTTGACCTAGACTTCGAGCGATAGATTCTGAAAAAAACAATTGTAAAATGCTTGCGACTTATGTACAGTTAGAGCTGCATTTTAAAGTCATTAGATTGCTGCGTGAACAACAAATTTAACAAAATTTTTAAAATTCAAATAAAAATATTAAATTAGTTTCTGATACAGAACTATAGTTCTGTGACTGTTTCACTGGTATTTGGAACCAGTTTTAACACTTTATAAGAAAAAGATCTGCTATTTTAAAATGGTTATATCTAACGAATAAATTGACCCTTTTGGACTTTATGTTGTAAGTCAGGAAATTGTAATTTTATAATACTTTTGAATTTTATAACTAAAATTATCGTAATATTTTACCAAATAACTTTAAAAAGCAATACAAATTCAGATTTTTTGTTAATATTGACGTGTTAAGTAATATGACCTAAAATAGAAAGAATTTAACACTAAAGAATAACAGTTTTAAAGGTCACTGAAGGAAGCAATATTTTAAAAAAGGATTCGATGCCGATCATTCTTTCGAATTGTATTATCATAGAAAATTTTAATTCTATCACACAAGCTGACAAAATTTGAAAAATCGTCGATACAAAATATTGGATCGAACAAAAATATTGGTGGATCCACACCTACCTGAGGATGTTCCAATCGACTCAAAATCACTTTCTGATTGGATTTCGGATGGTATCTCAGCAATTACAGCGAATTTTTAAACAATTCAAAAAGTATTGTGAAAAATTGGAACATATGTATAAAAATAAAGGCGAAATGTACAATCTTTAGGTGAAGATATTTGGAAGAAGATGTTATGCCGTGTTTTTAAATCTGACAGAATGGAATTACAGATGGCATACAAGTTGTTGTAACGTCTCAAAAGGTCCAAAATGGCGTTTTTTCAAACTTCAGGATACGATATCTCGAATCCAAGATGTGATGAAGTATATGTACTTTGGTCCTGTGTTATTTATGCCCTAAAAAAAAAGAAAATTAGAAAACGTGTTTATTATAAAAAACCCTTTTTAGTTTTATTTTTCTTTAATTTGCTCACTGTTGCCAAATTTCACGTCATTTTGAATAATTTTAGTGCCAACAAACTTGACAACTTTTTGCAAATTTTCTTTAATTAAAATATTTTTAATTTAAAACAAATAGTCACGAATAAGGAGGTAAAGAAGATAATAAGTTAGTTTTCATATTTTTGAAAACTTGAAAAAGTTTTGGATTAGACATTCTTCTATAAAATATTACATTGTTGCCAAATTTCATAACATCGAGACTAGTACATAGATTATTCAATTGATAAGTCAATAGACTAGTCCATAGACTTGTCAGTAGACTAGTCAATAGATTAGTCCATAGACTAGTCAATAGACGAGTCCAATACACTAACACATAGGCGAGTTAATAAGATACTCTATAGACTGGGCAATATATAGAATCGTCCATAGACGAGATTTGCAGAGTAGCGTATCTTACAGTCGAACTTTAATAACTTTGCTTCCCCATGTGTAACTCAAGTTCCCATGAAAGTTGTTTTAAACGATGTGCGTTTGTGTGTTTTGGCAAAATGAGTCTAAAAACAACATGTTGCACTTGATTTTACTGTTCATTAATAAATAGTACATAGTAGCTATTTTTATAAATTGCACACTGACACATATTTTTCAAATGCATCTTAGAGATACTCGTTTTTTAGTGTCATTCAAAATGAGAGCAAATTAACCAAATGAGATTTCCTATAACAAAATTCAAATGCTATAAATTTTTTTCGATTAAGAGAATTTCAACACGTAGAACTCATATTTAAGAGCGTTTTTAAACTCATTTTGCTGAGCATTTTTTTTTTTTTTTTGTGTTTGTTTATATTTTTGTTTGTTTTTCAAGAATGATCGGTAATGTGATTACAGGCGCAAAATAAATAACGAATGTAGACATAAATAATAACGATAGATATGAAAACTTTTTAAAATTTAGCGCCATTTTTATATTTAAAACACTACTTCAATATTAAATTTGTTAAGTTTTAACAAATTTCCAAATTTACTTTCGGATTTTCGTTTTTTTTTAAAGCGCTTGTGTTCTGAAAATAATTTAAAACTGATTTTTAATTTTAAATCAGAAATTGTAAGATGTTGGACCCATAATTTAGAAATTAATTGCAGATTATCTAACAAATTTATTTGAATTTTTTTAATTTTTTAAGAATTCTCAAGATTTTTGAATTAAATATAAAATTTTGGAAGATATTATTACATCATCATCAGGTGTATTTATGACTCCCATATACAGCATATTTAAACTACGAAAAGCTGAACTAATTCCTTTCTGATCAAAGAATATAATTTGACGAAAGTATTTCAAATAAGATGAAATTTGTTCAAAACTTAAAGTCCAATTTTTAATAAATCATGATATCTTTCACGATGCAATAAATGAAGGTAAAATTACTTGGCCTTTTTAATTCATATCAAAAACTTTCTCATTCCATCAAAACTTTATAACCCGAAAACAACAAAATTTAATCTCCCAACTTTCTTCATTTCATCTTCTAGCGTGTTTACTATCTTTCTTTGGAGTATTATATGGGCCGCTCGCTCCAAAACACCATGATCAATTTGGGTATTCAAAGCGAATGCGAAGAGGCCATGTACCAGTTGGGTCTCGATATTGAAAACTTGGAGGAGATGGAAGAAGATGCCGGTTTGGGTAACGGTGGTTTAGGTCGTTTGGCTGCATGTTTCCTTGATTCTATGGCCACCTTGGGTTTGGCTGCTTACGGTTATGGTATTCGTTATGAATACGGTATTTTCGCCCAAAAGATTAAGAACGGCGAACAAGCTGAGGAACCCGATGATTGGTTGCGTTTTGGCAACCCCTGGGAAAAGGCCAGACCCGAATTTATGCTGCCAGTCAACTTTTATGGTCGTGTAATTGATACACCCGAAGGCAAGAAGTGGGTAGACACACAAGTTGTCTTCGCCATGCCTTATGATAACCCCATTCCCGGTTATGGCAACAACCATGTCAACACCTTGAGATTGTGGTCTGCTAAGTCACCCATTGATTTCAACTTGAAATTCTGTAAGTTTTATTGAGATAACCAAAAGAAATATGAATAACTTATATTAACCTTCTCTTCCAGTCAACGATGGTGATTATATCCAAGCTGTTTTGGATCGTAACTTGGCTGAGAATATTTCTCGTGTCTTGTATCCCAACGATAACTTCTTCGAAGGCAAGGAATTGCGTTTGAAACAGGAATACTTCATGTGTGCCGCCACCTTGCAAGATATCATCAGACGTTATAAGGCCTCCAAGTTCGGTTCTCGCGAAGCTGTTCGCACCAACTTCGATCACTTCCCCGATAAGGTGGCCATTCAATTGAACGATACCCATCCTTCATTGGCCATTCCTGAACTTATGCGCATCTTGATCGATGAGGAACACTTGACCTGGGAGAAGGCTTGGGATATCACCGTCCGCACCTGTGCCTACACCAACCATACCGTCCTTCCCGAAGCTTTGGAACGCTGGCCCGTTTCTATGCTCGAGTCTATTTTGCCTCGTCACTTGCAAATTATCTATCACATTAACTTCTTGCATATGGAAAATGTTAAGAAACGCTATCCCGGTGACATGGACCGTATGCGCCGCATGTCTTTGGTAGAAGAAGATGGTGAGAAACGCATTAACATGGCTCATTTGTCCATTGTTGGCTCCCACGCCGTCAACGGTGTAGCTGCTATTCACTCTCAAATCTTGAAGGATGATCTTTTCCGTTTGTTCTACGAGATGGACCCCCATAAGTTCCAAAACAAGACCAATGGTATTACTCCTCGTCGTTGGTTGTTGCTCTGCAACCCTGGTTTGTCTGATTTGATCTGTGAAAAGATTGGCACCGAATGGCCCGTACATTTGGACCAATTGGTAGCCTTGAAGAAGTGGGCTAAGGACCCCAACTTCCAACGCAACGTTGCCCGCGTTAAGCAAGAAAACAAATTGAAGTTGGCTCAAATTTTGGAGAAGGATTATGGTGTCAAGGTCAACCCTGCCTCTATGTTTGATATCCAAGTCAAGCGTATTCACGAGTACAAACGTCAATTGTTGAACTGCATGCACATCATCACTTTGTACAATCGCATTAAGAAGGATCCCACCGCCCAATTTACCCCACGTACCATTATGATCGGTGGCAAGGCTGCCCCTGGTTACTATGTTGCCAAACAAATCATTAAATTGATCTGTGCCGTTGGTAACGTAGTCAACAACGATCCCATTGTTGGTGATAAACTCAAGGTAATCTTCCTTGAAAACTACCGCGTCACCTTGGCCGAGAAGATCATGCCTGCTGCTGATTTGTCTGAACAAATCTCCACCGCTGGTACAGAAGCTTCCGGTACTGGTAACATGAAATTCATGTTGAACGGTGCCTTGACCATTGGTACTTTGGATGGTGCTAATGTTGAGATGGCCGAAGAGATGGGCAATGAGAACATCTTCATTTTCGGTATGACCGTCGAAGAAGTTGAAGCTCTTAAGAGAAAGGGCTACAATGCCTACGATTACTACAACAGCAATCCTGAGATTAAGCAATGTGTTGATCAAATCGCTGGCGGTTTCTTCAGTCCCGGCAATCCCAATGAATTCAAGAATATTGCTGACATTCTCTTGAAATACGATCACTACTACTTGTTGGCTGATTATGGTGCTTACATTAAGGCTCAAGATGAAGTCTCCAAGACTTATCAGGTAATATTAAAATTCATAAATATGTATGTATGTGTTTAGGCAACTTTCTATTAATGCTTTGTTTCCTTTTATAACAGAATCAAGCCAAATGGTTGGAAATGTCCATTAACAACATCGCTTCCAGTGGTAAATTCTCTTCAGATCGTACCATTGCCGAATACGCTCGTGAAATCTGGGGTGTCGAGCCCACTTGGCAAAAGTTGCCAGCTCCTGAAGATGCTCCTGCAAATTAAACAGCTTACTACCCGTATTTATTATTGGGAAACTACAACTATTTTTTTAATATAAACATTTACTTTTAAGTTTTATTATTTTATTTTTTTGTTTTCATATTATAAAAAATAAAAAGAAAATCGAAATCTCTCTATAATTGTAAGAGAAATACAACGTAAAAAACAACTAATAAAATTGCAAGTGTTTATTTTCTTTTTTTAAATTTTAAATTATTTAATAGGAGATATCTTTAAATTTCTTATAAAATAAAACACCTGTACCTACCTTATAAAAACAAAACACCTCAGGAAAAATTATATAAATTTCAAAAAAAAAAAAACTTAGTTTGAATTTGAAAAACATACTTATTAAACTTTTAGTAAAATGTTGTTGTAATGAAAAGAATTTTTAAAACAAAGAAATCTTTAATAAAATATTTGAAATAAGTTGGAAAAAGTTGAAAATTTTAATATATTCTTGTTTTTTTAAATAGATATTAAAAATAGTCGAATATTTTTTTTAATACATATGTAGTTGATTACTAAATGAAGTAAACAATTCAGATTTTGTAATTTTACGGTTGTTCCAAGCTTTAGGTTAAGATATCTTGAAGAAAGAAGACTATATAAATATAATATTTATTTTAAAGTTGATAGATTGAACTTTCAGATGACATAACAAATTATATAAATTAAGGTGTCTTTGCGCTGTTATAGCGTCTCAAATATTGCCCAAAACGGGATTTTTCAAACTTTGTGACCTGGAAACACTGATGTGATGGATAAATTTTGAGACCAGGGCCCAAATTATAGCATACGATATCGATCGAAATCTCAATTGAATCTAGAGATGGAGATTTAGACCGATAACGTATGCCATAATTTGGGCCCAGATTCGTTGCTTAATCCGTAAGAAAAGTATACTTTGGTCTCTGGGTTAAATATTTATTGGCCTGTGTTATTGAAAATCAGCAGGTAGCATTTCATATTAAATGTTGTAGTATAATTTTAGGCTACTAAATATTACTTTTAGTGTTGACAACATTTTAAATATTTAAATCGTTAAAATTACTTGATTTGTATAAAATGTTTAAAATTCTAGAAAGTGAAACGATAAATTCGTTTGATTCAGAATGTTGCCATTTCGATCAGATCGTATAATTTGAATAAATTACATAAATTAATTAAAATTTAAAAGATTTAAAATTATATTTCAAAATAGAATCAACATTAGAACAATCGACTAAAGTATTTGGTAAAACTTTTTAGTCCAATTGAAGGCAATTTTTCGATTAGTTTCCACAAATTCAAAAATATTTTCTAAAATCTCAATTTGTCTACAAAAATCTGCACATTCGAAAGCTATCGATCATAAGTTTTACATAAATTGATATTAAAAGATTTAAAATTTCAAAATAGCATCTATATTAGACTAAATCGACTAAAAGCAATTAGTTTTTGACAAAAGATTTTGATCCAATTTAAACAAACTTTTCGATTAGTTTCCACAAATTTTCCAAAAACCTCAATTTGCCTACAAAAATCTGCAAAATTGAAAGCGATAAGCGATAATATTCTAATAAAAATTTAAATTTTTCATATAAAATTTTAATAAAAAAAAAAATATTCTTAAAAATTGAAATTATTCATATAATTTGAAAATTTTCATAGAACATCCAAAAATTTTTCATAAAAATTTAAAATTTTTCACAAAAATTCGAATTTTTAATAAAAATTGTAATTTTTCAATTATTTTCATCAAAATTCAATGTGATGCCACCATTACTTTTGTAACCATTTCTGTGGAATACTCTAGTGTTTCTAAAGAACTATTAAGGAGTTATCAAGGAACTAGTTCTCTGGCACTAGTTATACATACATTGCTCCTATACTACTACAATTTTTTATCGAAAGATAAGTATAAGTTTTCTAAATGTAATTGCAGTATGAATGTATAGTCGTGGTCATGGCCAACTAGAGATTTTCTAAAAGGGGAGTTATGTGGGGGCAAGGGCAAATATGTGCCTATCCTTATAAATTTTGTTAAAGAGACTTACGTCTACATACATTAACGTTATTTATGCAGAATTTCATTGTGTTTTTAGTGTTTATAACTTTCAAGTTTTGACTTTCAAGTCAATTTCTGAAAGGGACTTTGCCAAATGAGGCCCGATCATTACGGCAGTACCATTTATACTTATATGAAACTAAGTTTTGCCGATTTTTGTAGAGATACTAGAACATTTAACCTAATTATGAGCGAAATAATGGACCGCTTTTAACCATTTCCAATAAACTTCGTCCTTGGATCAAAAGAAGAATATATGCAAAATTTTTTAAAATTATCATGAAAATTGCGACTTGTAGCGTGCGCACAAGTTTTACATGGACACACAGACAGGCGGACGAACAGACGGACATAGCTAAATCGATAAAATTTAACAAATATTCTCTATTACTGCGGTTTGCTTGTGAGGCCTGCGGTAGGTTAGTAGTAAGTGTTCTAGTCTGTTAGGTTCCCATCTGAGGCACTGGTAAGGGAGCGCACAATAGGCCCGATTTAGGTGTATTTCATACATCCTCCTTTCAAACTAACTAATGCAGTTTGCTTGGTATTGAAAATTTACAAGATCGGTCACGATTTGAAAGTAATTTTTAAAGTACTCGTAACAAATCTTAATGAACAGCAGAAGTCTGTTATGCAACTTACCTCTCGCCCATAAAATACTTAATAATAATCTCGAATATGTATTACTTTTTTGTATTACATTTAAATATATATTTTTTTATTATTTCTTTTTTGAAAAATGTGTGAATTTGAACACATTTCTTGTTGTAGTAGTTGTTGGTTTTTCGTTTACATACATAAATTAAATTCTTATTACAAATATGCGATTTTCTTTATTTTTTTTTTTTTTCGTTTTTAAAACATTTAAATTAGAATATATGAAGAAAAGAAACGGAAAAGTTTAAAATAAAATAGTTTATACATGTACACATGTTACAAAAAACGACACATACCATCATCTGTTTTATACTATTAACTAAAAATTTGTTTTATTATTATAATTTTTATAAAATACATTACATGAAAAATAAAATATATTTAAGAAATTGCGAAAAATATAGCAAAAACTTAACAAAACATATTAAAATATATGGAAATGAAAAATGAAAAAAACTAATTTCTTTTTATTTTTCAAAGGGTTCAAAACAAAAAAATCGTTAAACGATAGTTAAGAGAGCGCGGGGGCGGGGCAGGTAGGTCCTTTTTTATATATACAGTTTTTTTTCGGTCAGAGTTAAATTAAATATTTTCTTTTTTAAGAACGTGTTTAACAAAATTAATTTAATTATTTATTGCATTTATTGTTTGTGGCTAAAAAAAAGTTATAACTAAAGAGCGCGCGAGAGAGAGAGAGAGCGAGAGCATGGGCGTGGGTAAAATGGTTTGTGTGGGAAAGAATAGTAAAACAATCAAGCCACCGTCATGGCATTGCCACCTTTGTAACCAACAAAGTAACCAGGATCACCAAAGCGATCATATAACTGAAAATATAAAAAAAGATACAAATTAAAACAAATTAATTCAATTTTCGAAAAGGGGTTTATTTAATAAAAGAAAGCATTCAGTTTAAAATTTAGGTAAAAAATTTAAATAAATTGATATTTAATTTAAGATTTAAGGTAAAAACAAAACTACAATGTTAGCATTTAATGAACTATTTCTACAAGAAATTAAAAATCTTGTTTTTAATATAATATTTCAAACCAAATTATTTAATAGAAATGAAAATTATTAAGGAATTGTAATAAAATATAAAATTTCAGTTTTAGAGTTTTAGGCAAATCCAAAACTTTATCATAAAAAGCAAATTGTTTCTTTCAAAACTTTTAAAATATTCAAAGTGAGGTTATGTTAATTTTATCAAATTTTCAATTTCCAACTTTTACAACAGATTAGTATGATTATCATAGATAACTACATTAAAGCAACAAAGTTTAACTAATATTAAAAGAAAACAAACAAACATACAATACATTAATAAAATAATTAACAATTTTAAAAATAAATAAACCAACAAAATAATTTTCTTTAATATTTACATACCTGGTGTTTAATTTTTACAATTTTCAATTACAAATCCAAAAATTAAGAGAGAAAAAAAAGACCACTAATTGTTGTGTTGTTTTTGTTTTGTTATAACAATAAAATATTGTAAATTTTTATTTTTTTTAGATTTTTGGTTGATATAGTTTTTTTTATTTATATATATTTTTATAATACATAATAAGTAATTAGTTCAGTCAAATATTAATAGTTTTTAAACATATAGACATTATAATTAAGATTGATAGCTTAAAGAAAACACTAAAAAAACTAAATGTTTCAAATTATTAGTAAGTTTAAAGAGAGCAAAAAAAAAGACACACACATAAAAATTAACATGTTTTGTTGTAATATAATTAAAAACTAAAAACTAACTACACTGACAGACGACACAGTTTTTTCTTTTAATTTACTTATAAAACTAAAGCAAAATAATTTTAAAACTATATAAAACACACACACACGTACGTACAAAGAATTACATTACACTTAAGAAAAATAATAGAACATTTAGAATTTTTTTTTATATATTTTTTTTTTCATTTTTAGTTAAAAAGAAAATTGGTCCCTTTTTTGATAGATTTAAAAAAAAAAAAAATTATTTTGTTGGTTGTTTCTTTTTTTTTTTAATAAAATATGAATAATATGGATCAAGTTAAAAGGAGACTTATTATAACTTTAGTTAAGTTAGTTAACATTATATATTTAAGGGACTTTAGTTATGAATTTATTAAAAAAAACTTGGTTCGTAGCACCATTTTTATGTATGATCCTACGAGCTCATGTATTAGTTGCAAAATTTATGATTCTTATTTTCATTTTAAATTAAAAATACTTTAACAAACTTTTAATTTATTTAAAGAACGATATTTTTAAGCAAATTGCTTAAAATGTTGTTATAACTTCTATACAAAGTGATTTTTTTAGAAAATGTTGTCATCTAAAAGAGGCAAAAGATTTTGATACTCTCAAGGCATCTTAAGTACTTTAACAAATTGTTTATAGACTGTCCAAAAGACTATTTTATAGACTAATCTATATATTAGTTTATATACTAGTCTGTAGGCTAGTAAATAGACTAGACAATAATCCACATATTAGTCAATAGACTAGTCAACAACTAGTTAATAGAATAGTTAACAGACTTGTTAATAGATTAGTCAACAGACTTGTCAATAGACTAGTTAACATGCTATTCCGTAGACTAGTCAACAGAACAGTCAATAGACTAGTCAATAAACTAATAAACTAATAAACCAATAGACAAGCCAATAGACATTCAATATACAAGTCAATAGGTTTGTTTAATAACTAGTTCATAGAATAGTCAAAAGACTATTCCATAGACTAATCAATACACTTGTTCATCGACTATTTAATAGACTAAGCCAAAGACTAGACCACAGACTATTCCGTAGACAGAACAGTCAACAGACCAGTCAATAGACTAGCCATAGACATCCAATATACGAGTCAGTAGATTTCTTTACAG
The DNA here is from genome assembly GCF_015586225.1 of Lucilia sericata. Classification (NCBI taxonomy): domain Eukaryota; kingdom Metazoa; phylum Arthropoda; class Insecta; order Diptera; family Calliphoridae; genus Lucilia; species Lucilia sericata. Next base: position 99,922 of record NW_023994485.1, read on the forward strand.
ACAAATCAACCAACTAGTCTATAGACTAATCAACAGATTATTCAATAATACATTGAACAGAGTAGTCAACAGACTATTCCTAAGACCAATCTATAGACTAATCAATACACTTGTTCATTTACTATTTAACAGACTATGCCACAGACTAGACAACAGACTATTCCGTAGACTAGTCAACAGAACAGTCAATGGACTAGCCAACAGACAAGCCAATATACAAGTCAATAGATTTGTTTACAGACAAATCAACCAACTAGTCTATAAACTAATCAACAGATTATTCAATAGTATATTGAACAGACTAGTCAACAGACTATTCCTAAGACCAGTCCTTAGATTAGTTAATAAACTAGTCCTTAGACTAGTCAGTAGACTAGTTAGTAGACTAGTCCTTAGACTAGTTAAAAGACCAGTCCTTAGACTAATTAATAGACTAGTCCGTAGACAAGTCAGTAGACTAGTCAATAGAGTAGTGAGTTGACAGATCAATTATATTTAGAAATTTCTATTTTCATTGTCTGCTTTAAACCCTATTTTGAGGGAACATAGAATTTTTTTTTTTTCTGAAAAATCCAATTTTTAAGATATTTTCTTATTAACTTAGCAATAACGCCTAGAATAGTTCGTGTATTAAGAATTTAAAAAGAATTTAAGAATCATAAATATTTCATAAAATGTTATTTTTTTTAAATAATTTCTTTCAAGAGTACTTTTTTATAAATGATATATCAGTTTAAAAAAAAGTTTCTTATTTTTGTAAATTAAGTTTTTATATAATTTGGAAAAGATATTTTTCTATAAAAAATTTTTATAAACCAATTTTTCTTTTCTATTTTTTTTAAATATTCTCTACTGTTTTTGTATTAGCTCTACTAAAACATAGAACTTTTGTTTTTAAGATTCCCTTTAAAAATTTTTTTGTTTTAAAAATATTATATGAGCATTCTTGTTTATTTTTATTATGGTTAAATTTCTTTTATAGTTTAAATTATTATGTATATATTATTATGTTTTTGTATATTTTATCATACTAAAAAATTTTAACTATTTTTGTGTTTTTTTTTAATATAAATTTTTTTTGTAGCTTGATTTTTGGTTAACAATACATCATCATTATTTAATTATTATTTAGTAACTTAATTAAGTTATTAACTAAAAATTTGTTTTCCGTTTTTCCGAGATAAACTGAAGGCCAGTTCAGTATATTTCTTTATATAATACAAAAGCTTAACTTTTGTTTAGTTTTCTTTATTATTATTTTTTTGATATTTGCTTTCTTGTTTTGTTTTTAATTATAGAAGCTCACCTTTGAATCGTCAAGATCTTCCATATCACTACTATCGTAGTCACTATCAGGTGGTGTTAAAGGTTCAGCTCCTCTTTTTTCTAAAATATTTTGCATTTCTGATTTATTTAAAATGCAGGCCACCTGATAAGCAGTTAAACCGGCATAAGTAGCTGTTTCTAAATTCAATTTTTGACAATCATCTAAAAGATAATTGGCTAAATCTTCATTGCAGCATTCAATGGCAATGTGTAGAGGAGTGCGTCCCGATTTGCCTTCCTGCAATAACAAAAAAATTACAATAATAATTAAAAAAATATAATTCTTCAAATATTGTTCTAAGAAAAACTTACTCTAGCATTAATATCAGCTCCATATAAAACTAATATGCGTAAAATGTTGATAAAACCAGCTTGAGCGGCCAAATGAACACATCTTTCACCTGTTGAAAATAAAAAAGGAAACATTTTAATTAATTACTGTATATCTTCTTAAATAAAGAAGAAAATTTCTTTTAAACAAACAAATAATTGTAAAAAATTTACTTTTTTAAATATAACGTTTTGTGGCAACAAACAAAGCTTAAGCAGTAAAAGCTTTTTCTTTTGTTTGTATTTAAAAAAACGAAAGAAAATAATGAATGAATGAAATCGTAGTGTGAGTTTTCTATAAATCACAAATCATCCGCCAACTATTAATTTTTATAAATAAACCATTTAAAAAGCTGGTTATAATATTTGTTTAAGCTTTTTTTATAAAGGTTTTTAGACGTTAACAAACTGTGTTGTTTTAAAATAAATATTTCAACGTCTAGTAATACACAGACAATCAAGAATACTATAATAAACGTAAAACAGAAATGAAGGTAACGTCAGCCAAAGTTGACAACGAAAATGCTGATGATGATGAAGATGGTTTTTTTCAGTTGTAGCGTTAGATAGATGGTTTGGTTTGGTTCAGTTCGGTTAGGTTTGGTATGCTTTATATGGTTAATTTGTAGGGGTTATAATAACAATACCAATATCAACAGTTAAAGCAAAATACGAGAAAACACATGTATTGTGTATTTATATTTGTATAAATATCTATCTATAACTATTTGTTGGTATTTGTTGTTTTGATATCTGTGTGTTTATTATACAAAACTCCCTGCTAATGTATGAGTGCAGAAAAACCCCATGAAATTCCCATCATATTAAAACGAGTTAAACACAAAAAAAATTGTTTAATTTCTATACATACCAATAGACATTAAGACATACGTACATACTTACATACGTACGTATGTATGTATATTTGTTTGTATATACATATTTATAAACAAAAGCAACAATTTAAATTAACAATAACAATAAACGGCAAATAATTTTGAATATAAAACAGAAAAAAAATTTATTATAACAAAAACAACAAAAAAAATTTTTGTTTAAAGAAGTGCAAATGTTTAAAGTTTAAATGTAAGAAGAAAAAAAAATAAATATTTTAACAATGACAATTGTTAAATGTTTAAAAAGATTATGTTACAACTTTTTAAAATTACACTACAATTCAAAACAAAACTTTAAAATCCTACAAATTTTTTTAAAACCAAATTTTCGAATTGAAATTTCCTAAAGCAATGAACTTTCTTTAAACAGATTGCAATATTGCAAAACCAATTTATAATACTTGAGCAAAACTAAAAACTATTGCCAATTGGTGTTATAATTATGTTTATTCTTTCACTGAAAGTAATAGCATCAGTTTCGTTAGATGATTTAATAAAATTCTTAATTTCGAGAATTCAAAATCAATTTCAAAATTTCTTGAAAATTATCAAATTTTGCCTAAAATCTTTATTTTATGTCCGACCTTGAGGTTTTAGCGGATTCTTAACAAATTTCCTAATTTCAAATTTAAGTTCGAATTTTCGAAAATTCCAATATTTTTTAAAATATTGCCTAAAACCGTTATTTTATGTCCGCCCTTGAGTTTTTAGCGTATTCTTAACAAATTTCCTAATTTCGAAAATTCGAATTTATGTTCGAATTTTCCAAAATTCCTGTATTTTTTAAAATTTTGCCCAAAATCGTTATTTTTTGTCCGCTCTTGAGTTTTTACGGATTTTAACAAATTTCCTAATTTCGAAAATTCGAATTTATGTTCGAATTTTCTAAAATTAAATTTTTTTTTTAAAATTTTGCATAAAATCGTTATTTTATGTTCGCCCTTGAGTTTTTAGCGTTTTTTTTTTTTAAATTTCCTAATTTCGAAAATTCGAATTTAAGTTCGAATTTTCTAAAATTCCTGTATTTTTTTAAATTTTTGCCTAAAATCGTAATTTTATGTTTGTCCTTGAGTTTTTTAGGGAATTTTTAACTATTTCGAAAATTCGAAATTTAAGTTCGAATTTTCAAAAATTCCTGTATTTTTTTAAATTTTGTCTAAAATTGTTATTTTATGTCCGCCCTTGAGTTTTTAGCGGATTTTTAACAGATTTTCTTATTTCGAAAATTCGAACTTAAATTCTTTATTAATTTTGCCTAATTAATTTTCATATAATTGTTAAATTTTCAAATTCATTATGTTGTTTTTCATAATCATCGCCTTTTTGTTTATTTTCCAAAACTACAAATGGTGTAATTTTTCGGTTACAACCTTAACCGGTTTGGTTTTTCGAAAAAAGTATATTTTTTTAGTTTAGTTAACATTTGTTAAAAAAACAATATTTAAAGAAAGTTTAATCGATCAACATTTTATATGATTTAATTACAACGTTTCGTATGCAAATTTAAACCAGAAAAAAAAACTCTTTTTTTGTTAAAACAAAAGCGTCAAGCAAAACTTAAAATTTATTTATAGATATTTCATTAATTCAAAATTTATATTTATAAAAATTTTGTCAAAGCAAAACTTTTAAGCGCCCTAGTTTGTATGTTTAATATACTGTATATGAGTATGAATGGCAGTCAGAGGCTTTAGCTTTCCGAGCTTATAACATTCATAATAGGATTATTAAATGTGTTTATAATTTTAAATATATTATTATTATTAAGAGGGGCCGTCATTAAGATAATCTTTTGTTTTAAAAAGCCAAATGTAAATGTGTTTGTTTGGATATTTATAAAAACCCTATATAAGTGTATTTATGCAAATTATATAATGCCAAAAGAAAAAAATGGGGGAATTTGGTATTTATGAACATAAATATATACAATATTAATAATATACAAGAGAAGACTTGTTTGTCTTTTCTGCTCTGCTCCATTTCACTTTAATTAATTACAAATCTATTTTTATAGTTTTTGTTTTGTTAATTTATACAAAACTATAAATTTTTTTACCAAACACGTGTAAGTAAGTTACGACTTGACTCATACCACAGACTACAAAAAGATTAAAAAACTTTTTATAAGTTTTTTTTTCTTTTTAGCTTTTTTTGCAAATAAATTAAAATTTTATTTAAATATTTTAGAAAATTGTTATTGAAATTCTATAATATGACCTAAGTTACTGCAATTTGATAATTACGTTGTTGTAAAATAGTTATGTATGTAATTTTACGTCATTTGAGTTTATAAAAAAAAGTGGGTTTTCTCTTACCTCTTCCCTGTCTCTATGTCTTTCTCTCATTGTGTGAACTTACTCTCCTCCATTTCGCTAGATTTGTTTTGTTAGATTTTGAAATAATCTACAAATTTCTAGTATCTTTTTGTTGCTATTGTTTTGTATTCATTTTATTTATTTTCTTTAAACTGAAACTCGTGTATGCAAAATATTTGAATTTTTATTTGTTATTATTGAAACCTTAGAGAGTTTAAGTGAGTTACGCTCACTCAGTTTTGATTTTGAAAATAAAAGAGTTGGAAAAAAAGGTGTTAAGAAAACGTTTAAAAAAAACTGGTTGCTGTCTTCTTATAACTCGAAACCTTAAGATTATAAATAAAAAAAAAAAAAAAACAATTTCGTTTAGTGGCAATTTCATTGTATAATGTAACAATTTTTCAAATTCATTTCTATTCCCCTCGCCTGCCAAGACGTCTGAACTTTTGTTGTTTCTATGTCTAGCTTACAGGCTATAAGAATAAATTATAAATTTGCTTGCAAACAATTTTAAATATTTTATTTAAGCGAAAACGTACGAATAAACGAAAAAAAAAAAATATATTATAATAGTGTCACAAATATTTTTAATAATGCTGATGTCAATTTGTTAATACAAACAAACAAAAAAACTTCATTCATAATACAAAGCTGAATTATCAATAAAATAAAATTATTGAATCAATCATTAATTATTGTTTTTTTGTGGTTACAATTAGCTGAATTTAAGACTCATTACCTAATCCCTGTAGCGTAATGTGTACTTTAAGTACTACATGCATTAAATCTTAAGTTAAACAGTAATTTTTTGTTTTGGGATTTCCCCCTTAACACAACTTTATATAAATGAGAGGTGAGTAATAATCATCATCAGCAGCAGCAGCACACTTTTACTAAATAAAGAAAAAAGCTAATAAAAAGTAGATATTTCTAACAAGATTAAATAGATCTACTTAGTTAAAGAGAAAAAGAGAGAGTGTTATGTGTTACTCAACTTAAACCACAACTTTTAGTTTTAGCATAAATTAAATAAATTTTGAAAAAAATATATATAAATTTTAAAATTAGTAATAAATATTTATAATAAAAGTTTATTTGGTTTGCCTTTCAAGTGACAACATTTAATAAGATTTAAATAAATTGCTATAAATCCAGATTGTATTCGTTTGCAAGAAATAAGCCAAACCTTAATGTTTATGTATGACTACTATTTGTAGTTAAACTTGAAATATTGGAATTATTAGCAAACATATTTAATGCTATACGTTCTAACGGTTATTAACATTTCGTTATTTGTTTGTTTGTTTTGATTGTTGTTGTTTTGTTAAAATAACAAAATTATATACAAAAATTCCCAGAAATAACCAAATAAATTTTAATTAAAAAAATGGCGTTTTAATTTCTTTTTTTTTAAACTTTTTTTGCTTATGATTTTTTTTTTAAAACGGAAATATTTTTAATAGAAATTATTTAACAATAAAAATATGCAATTAAAACAAGTAGTGTTTTGAAATTTAATAAAAATTTTTAATCCAACAGCTATTGAAAGGTCTCTGTCTCTCAAAAAATCTCTCAAATCCCAAAACTTTTAAAAATTTGAATTAAAATTTCCGAGTTTTTAAAAATTTTACATCCAACAGATCTTGAAAGTTCTCTGTTTCTTAGATTTTGGAAAATCTCAAAACTTTTAAAAATTTGAATTAAAATTTCCGAGTTTTTAAAAATTTTACATCCAACAGATCTTGAAAGTTCTCTGTTTCTTAGATTTTGGAAAATCTCAAAACTTTTAAAAATTTGAATTAAAATCTTCCAGTTTTTAAAAAATTTTGAATAAAATTTGATAAATTTCAATATTTTTAAGCTTTTAAAAACATTTTTTCTTAAAAATTATTAACAATTTCTTAATTAAAAAATCTTTTAACAACAATTCTTATACAAACAAATTAACAGTTTGTTTATACAATTAAAACTAACACACAACTTTATTATAAACAAAAAACGCTTGTGTTTTTTTTGGCAAATTTGTAAATAAAAAACAAGTAAGAAATTATAGTTGGGCGAGGCCGACCATATAATACCCTACACCTGTTACAAAAATAAAATTTGATATAGTTTTCATAATAAAGCATTTAAGTTGAAGTGTACTTTGTCTCAGATATACTTAAGCCATTTATTGTTGAATAATATTGTGAACATATAAGTCAAATTTTGAAAGGGGGCTTTGTATAGGGGCTACGGTCAAATGAGACCCTATAATTATAAAATTCATGAGAGTCATCAAGGCTAGTATAGAACTTGGTTTTGCAGCTTTTTGTCGAGATACGATTATATTAAACTTATTCGTCGGGTTCAGTTGTATAGGGGCTAGGTGAAATCATGGACCGATGTTAACCATTTTTAATAGGCTTCGTACCATAGAAGATCATGTGCCAAATTTCATTGAATTATCATAAAAGTGCGACCTGTAGTTTGATTACAAGGTTTACAAGCCCTATTCAGGGGTTCAGTTGTATGGGGGCTAGGTGAAATAATGAACCGATCTTAACCATTTTCAATAGGCTTTGTCCCTGGGACAATGGACAATCATTAGATGGACGGACTGACATAGCTAAATCGACTCAGAAAATGATTCTAAGCCGATTCTAGGACCAATATTATTGTGCGTTACAAACATCAGCACAAAACCCAATATATCCTCCCCACTAAAGTGGTGTAGGGTATAAAAAAAGCAATTTGATATTGATAGATTGAAGATAATTATTTTAACAACATAAATAAACAAAATACGATACAAAACAGACAAAATCTTCAGCAAATTAAAAAATTTATTTTAACAGCTGTTTTTTTTATAATAATAATGTCGGCTTTTATTTTTATTAAAAAAAACTTAAGAATTTCCGTATACACAGGCACAAACTTATAAAACAATTAAGGAAAAACCAAATTATTAATAATCTTGTTTAAGATAAAACAAAACAAAACAGAACAAAAAAAATTATAACAAATATTTGAACAGCTTCTAAATAAAGGGGAATTTGGCTGCTAGAAGATTAAGTGAGTGAGAGATACAAACTTAATCAGTTTATAATATAATGTCCTTCATCATATATGTATAAGAAAAAGATTACAAGTTGAGGGTGGAGGGAAGCAAAGAAAAAAAAGGTAATTAAAAGTTCATTGATTTATAAAAATGTAAGAAACAAATTAGCTGGAACATGAAAAAACACACACTGTTTAACAATATATCAAGTACATTGGTATCAATTTAAATAATGTTAAGTCATTTTTAGGAAATAAATAACAATTGATAAGCTAAAATTTGAAAAAACAAACTTGTTAGATTTCTGTAACTCAGTGTAAATTGTATTTAATATAATTATATAGAAAACCCCAATATAAACAAGCAATTTTTTCAAATGAAAATAATATTTAAAGAAAAATTTTATAAAAAATATGTATAAATATAAAACCACAAAGCCTCCAAAGTCAATTGAAAACAATAACTTTAGGAATTTCTACTAAATGCAATAGATTGGTTATTCCATTACAAATTAATATTCAAAGTTTAAAACATTTGTTTTTTTTTTAATACTATTTTTGAGTCATTCACATTTAGTTTCCAAAAATTCCAAAACACACTGAAATAATGACTGAGGCATGTTTTAAATACGCATTAAAAAGCCACAAAATGAATGTATGAATGTCTTGTTTAGGGATTTTTTTTTTTGTAATCTATTGGCTATACCTAGAATTTTAGACTAAAATCTATTAAATTTGCTAAAACAATTACCAAGTAAATAAAACCAAATTAAGTTTAAAAGAAAGATAAGGATGGAAAAGTTGTTTTAACACAATTAAATAAAACAATTGCGTTTTTTTATTGCTAATTTTCTTGGCCACACATTGTTGGGCTTTTGGAAAAACCCTTAACTTTCGAATATCAAGTTTAAAAACGTCAAACATATGTATTTATATAACGATGAAAGTGGTTTTTCCCTTCATTTTCATTATGTAGCCAAACAAAATAATAATAAAAAAATAAACAAAAAAACATTTAAAACAATTGCTTACAGAAAAAAACAAAAAGAAAAGAAATGCATAATCACGTTCAAAAAGGAAGCATTAATTCATATACACACAACATTTTGTGTTCATTCCAAGCCAACAACCACCAACCATACACCTTACACTGCTTGGAGTAAGTGTAAGCAAATATAAACATTTAAAGCGTGACTTAAAATTCCACCCCACCTTCAGCATTAACAACTAACTACCACAGTAACTAACTGCTGTTAAGTACTGTTGTTTACAATGTGCAAAAAAAAAAGTTATAGCAAAAAAAAAAAAACTGCTGACAATGAAAAAAACCTGGTTGTTTTATGTAAAACCCAGTTTTAAACGCACAACTGATCAGAAAAACAAATTTAATAATAAAAAAAAGGGGGTCGGACACCTCACGCGTGGTAAAAACCTAAAAATGTGAATAAACCCACATACAGTGTAGTGTGTGTATGTAACCAAGAGCATCGAGCCAACAAAATAAACTGAAAAATCATTTAAAATAAACATAAAAATGTCAATAACAAAATAAAGTTAATAAAATTAACAGTATGCACTGTAAGTAACAAAGAAATGTTAATAATAAATGAACCAATGAAAGTCTTTACGAGTAAAAACCCTTTTTAGAAATTATGTCATTTTTTATATACATTCACACATACACTCAAATTGAATATGTGTTAAATAAATCAATACCACGAAAAAAAACCAAAATCTCACTTCACACATTTATTTGGATCAAGTTGATATTTTTTTTTTGGATTGAAAGTTTAAAAATGTTAACCCTTTAAGAGATCACAGTTTGAAAGCTAATGTCGCCAGTTAATAAGATAAGATTTAATCCCAAAAAAGTTGTTTGGATGCTCGATATTTTGTGCAGGACTTTCTTGGAAGGTCTCTTTATAAGAGTACATCTGTATTTGAGTGTTAAAAACTAATAGACAGATAGATCGTTCTATCGCGCTCAATACACTATATCAGATGTCGTTTTAAACTACTTCTCGGAAAATTTCTATTTGATTCCTGATTTGTCAAAGATTGGCTGGCACTTAAAGCCCCCTTTACACGAGCACACAAGTAATATGATCTGTCAAAATTTTGTTTAGAAGAGTACGGATGGAATCGTCTAAACGCAATATGTAATGAAGTATGTAATGAATGACAGTCGTATGACCCTCTTAATTTTTTAAAATTATTCAAAAAACAAGCAAGTCGCATTAGATCAGGGATGTATTTTTATGTAAACACATACAAAAAAAGTGAAACAGCTGTTTCCATCTTACTTTATTATTGTTTTATACCAATCGTGTAAACACCAAAAATATAAACCTTACGACTTTTATTCTCTTTTTATACCCTCCACCACCATCAGTGGTGATAGAGGGTATATATAACTTTGTCATTCCGTGTGTAACACCAAGAAATATTCATCTGAGACCCAACAAAGTATATATATTCTTGGACCTTATGAAATTCTGAGTCGATTTAGCTATGTCCGTCTGTCCGTCCGTCCGTCCGTCTGTCTGTCTGTCTGTATAAAACATTCTCACGTTAACAAGAAGCAATAAAAATTAACGAAATTCACCCAAAATATTTATTATTGTCCTAGGCAGTTTGGTATTGAAAATGAGCAAAATCGGTTTACACCGGGAAAAGTTATGAATCAAAATTTGAAACAACCTCGAAAAAAATAAGCATTTTTTACATATTCTGATGTAATTTTCTCGAAAACTATAAAAGATAATTCCATGAAAATCAGCATACATTCGTTTCTACACAAGATCTTGATTCCTGCTGAAAATTGCCAGAATCGGTCCATAATTTCATATACCTCCCATACAAAAGTACATATTCCCGGAAAATGGGTTTTTTGATAATAACTTCCGTCACAATGTTGATATCTTTACAAAATTTTACAAATTAAAATCTTATGTCAATAGAATTCATTCAGAGAAAAAATTTTCTGGATCGGTCCATAATTGGACATAGCTCCCATACAAGGTCCCCTCCCGAAAATAACTTAAACGCAAATAATTCATTTCTAAATCAAGTTATCTATATAAAATTTGGTACAAGTATTGCCCTCACATACAGAAGTATTACTATGAAATTTTTTTCCGATCGGTCCATTATTGGTCATAGCTCCCATACAAGGTCCCATCCCTAAAATCACTTAAACGCGCATAACTTACTACAAAATTAAGATATCCATATAAAATTTGGTACATGTATTACTCTCACATACAGAAATATTACTGTGAAATTTTTTTCCGATCGGTCCATAATTGGTCTTAGCTCCCATACAAGGTCCCTTCCCGAAAATCACTTAAAAGCGCATAACTCATTACTAAATTAGGATATCTATATAAAATTTGGTACAAGTATTGCTCATATGCAAAGAAATATTACTGTAAAATTTTTTTCCTATCGGTCCATTCTTGGTCATAGCTCCCATGCAAGGTTCCATACTTGGTCATAGCTCTCATACTAGGCCCCCTCCAGAAAATTACTTAATTGTACAATATTCATTACCAAATAATGATACAGATACAGAATTTTGAAATTTTGTTTTTATATACACAATTGGTCATAGCTCCCATACAAGGTCCTCTTTCGAAAATCTCTTAAATGGACATTACTCATTACCAAATAAAGCTATTGATACAAAAATTCTATTTCAAGATTTTTGCACGATCGGTTCATAACACACATTACTTATTACTAAATTACGATATAGATACAGAATTCTACTGAAATATAGCTTTCATGTCCAGAAGTTTTGCTTAAAGAATTTTTTACGATCGGTCTATAATTGGTCATATCTCCCATACTAGGTCCTGCCCCTAAAACCATATTTAACTAGTTGCATTATCAATTTATGTAGAACAAAATTATATATATGTATTTTGAAAATCCTTAAATCTTTCACACACATGCATGCATGCAAATTAATAAAAATCGCCAAGCGTTGGTAATGTTCAATAAATCTTGGAATTGTAATAGATTTGAGCTGTTTGAATCTAGGGATTTTTCTATTTAAGATATGAGAAAACTTATTTCTACAAATATTTGATCAATTAGAAAAGTATTAATATAAAAGTAGCTGGTGGAGGGTATTTAAGATTCGGCTCAGCCGAATATAGCACTCTAACTTGTTTGTCATAAGGATGGCATTTCATTAGACTTTACGTACGTAAAGTGTGATCGTGTAAAGGGCCCTTAACCAGTTCAAATATCACAACTTTAAGTGCATTTTAAAAATGGCTTTAATAGTTCCAATTTTGAGACTCGAGACGATTCAATTTAGCCCCTGCTAGGACATTCCCTGCCAATGAGGCAAGAAGTAGACTAATTTTGTTTCAAATCTATTCTATTGAGACTTTTTAAATATTCTAGATCATTTTAAAAAAAGCATTTCGTCGTTGCTCCGACAAAAGCAGTCATGTGAAAATTTTCAATAATTTTTTTATTTCACTATTTAATGCCTTTATTGGTCATACACCCACCCACCAAATCCCAAGAGTATAATATTTTTTGTTCAGAAATTATGATGGTATTTGATAATTTTTTTTTTGTTTACAAACAAAATCAGTTATTTGTAATAAAATATTCAAATTTTAAAATATTTTGCTCCAAAAAGCTTAAAACAACAACGGTTATGTGTAGGTTTTATTAAATATTTAATTATAAATAAGAAATGGCAAATCATTCTGGAATATATCTACAACACACTTGTAGCTAGTGGGCTTAGGTTCGCACGAAACATATAACTTCAAATGTAGATCGTGAAATTACAAAATAAAACAGTTTTTTTTTTTGCTCTCCTGAAAACCTAACAAAAAACACATAACTGTTTTTGTCGGAACAACGACGATTTTTAAATTCATGTAGAGAACTGTCTAAAGCAGTCAATTAAGCCTCTACCACGATATGCGAACGTTAAGAGAAGAACCAGTCCTAGGGACTATTTTTTTTTTTGTTTTTTAGAACTTTTTAACAAATTTGGCTTCTTAATTAAACTGGCCAACTGGCAGCTGGAAGTTAATATCACACAGTTTATATAAAATAGAAATTTTTAACACATTTTAAATACTTAATATATATTTTTGTGTCATAATATCAATAAATGAAACAAATTAATAAAAATAAATACAAATATACCCCAATGACTCAATCTCAACACGGGAAATTTAGGAAAAAACCATATGGAATCATTTCTAAGAAAATTAAATATTTTATATATAAATTAAAAAGCAGAAATGTTTCCATCCAATTAAACTTTAATCCCAGGGGAGCCACAAAAAACTACAGACGCCTGCTATAAAACAAATTTTTATTGAGAAAATCCCAGCTTAATAATAACTGATAACAGCTACACAAAAACTAATTGAACTAACATAAACTATAGATTTAACAATGGGTTAACTATAATGATAATAATAACTCTGATAATAATGATAATGATCATCATAATGTTAGTTTGTTGAAAAAAATGTCTTGATGCTCAAAATTTTTTTTATTGGGTGGGAATTTCCAAAATAAAAAAAATTTGTTAAGAGTGTGTATACATCCATACATACGTATATGTGGGCTTAAAAAAAAAGAAACCAGTATTTGTTTTAAAAAAAGCTACGTCTGTATATAAAAATAAACTTTAAAATTTATGAAAAAAAAAAGAAATCTTTTAACAAATCAAATTTCAAGAGACAACTAGACTCTTAAAAATATATGTATACGAAAAGAATTAGTTTCATTTGAAATTATTAAGAAATATAAAGGAAATTCTAAATAAATTAATTTATTATTTAGATATTTTAAATAATAAATAACGACTATAGATAAGTCAGTTATAGTCCATAACAATGTTTATGATTTTTTTTTCAAACCGCAAAATTTTTATTCATATAATTTATTAAAGTTGTATGCGTTTATTTTATTAGTTATGTGCTGGTTATTTGTTAGTAATAAATAAGCAGACAAGCCTTCTTTCATGTATGTATGTATGTGGGGATGTGCATATGTATATTGGCGGCATAAGTAATTAACATTGTTTTTTAAAGCTTTTTTTTTTATTTCATGTTTGTTAAAATTGTTGTTTTATTTTCAATAATGACGTATGGATTTCCCCATTAACTTACTAATAAGACAGACGAACAGACAAACCTCAAAATGCGTTGTCAAAAAACTGGGAATATGCGGTTTTAAAGTTTCAAATACTCATCTTTAATACTCATTGCAGCAATAAGGTGAAAGACTTGGCATTTTTTTTATGGCATTTTATTGAACTTTGTATTAATGCCGCTGCTGCTGATTGTTATACATGACGATCAGGCGGTTAAACCCTTGATTCATTTGCTTGTTTTTATTATAATTTATCAAACTCATTTGATGAGTTTGTTATTTTTTTTTTTAACAAACAACAGAGATTATTGAATGAATATACATTTCTTTGTAGTAATTGTCAGGTAGAATGTATTTTATTTCTCATCATGTTTTTTTTTACAGCTCCCTTTGGTGAGCTGTCATCATGATGATGAGTATTGTTATTGTTTGCCTCTTCCCCCCTTGATAAAAATGCCTGTGATTTGTTTAATTTGTTTAACAAAAAGTATTAATTTCCTACAAGTACTTGAAAGTTTAAGTTGTTGACATTTGGTTTTTCTTTTTTTTAGTTTTTAATTAAGAAAAAAATACTAATAATTTTTACTGCAATTTATCTTAGGAAAAACCTAGTTTATTTATTTGTTTAAGATTGTACGTAAACAAGAGAAACAAATTAAATACTTATAGTTATAATTGACAACAATAAAATGCGCGTGTCGAACATTTAAAGTTAAAAAAAATTTAAATATTTACTACCTATTCATAACAATTTATCAAAGATTTATTGAACAAATTTTGTATGAAAAATTGCGTTATAAACCTGTGATAAATTGTTATGAATAAGGTACATACTGTTTATACTAGAGCTGGTAAACTGTGATGTAAAGTTTTTGCAATAAAAAACCTTATGCAAAGGTTGCCCTTGCTATCTCTGAATGTTGACCTCAAACGTTAAGGAAAAGTACTTTTCGTTTTCAAAATATTGCTATTGCAAAAGGCAACATTCTTCTATGGTAGTTTTTAGGATAACATGATTTAAATGTTGCCTTTTCTATTTTAAAATAAATATTTTAAAATTTCTTCAAAACATTTCATTCTAAATTTGTTACTTTAGGCCTCTTAAGAAGTTTACATCAGTATTTGTTTGTCTCAAACCTTAAAAACAAACACATAAATAGAGATCATCCCAAAGTAACCAATGAACAAATCTTAGATTCGGTTTAAACAACTTTTCAGGAAATTTCTACATAATTCCTGATTTTCAGTTCATTCATGTCATAAGAAATTCATTTAGAGATCTGTGTAAAGGGAATCTATTTAGCTCCTTCTAGGACATATTAGAAAGTTAGAACTAGAACAAATCCTTCCGCTAAAGAATCAGTCATGGCACCTAACACTGTTTCAATTCACTTCCCTTGTTTAGTTTAGTTTAAAAGGGTTGTATACCAATGTATACATCTACTCGGAGACCCAAAGGTCCATTGTGAATTCCTTTAATAAAGAACAAGGAGAAATAAAAAGAAGACAGAAGGAGAGAGAGAGAGAGAGATAAGAAGAGTGAGAGTTTCCCTCCCAAAAAGAGAACAAAGAAAAAAGTGGTCATGGAAGAGAAATCCCTAATTGTGTGTTATCTGAAAATTCAAAATATTCCCCTGATGAAGCCCATAATGTCGCCTAGGTTGCACCCTGCTACATCTCATCGGGGAATCCTTTACCTTGCCATTTCAGTCTCAGACTCTGTATTCTGGGACAGTGGCATAAAATATGACCTACTGTATCCAGTTCCTCATCGTCCTCACACAGCCTGCAAAAATCCTGTGTGTTACCGACCCCATTACCCCTAAAGGCTCCAATTGAGCAGTATCCGGTTATTACCCCTACTAAATTCCTTATACTCCTCCTGTCCATTCCTAATAGCATTCTGGTTGCTTTTGGATTTAACTTCGGCCATAGCGTCCTAGAAACCCTACAATCCAGCCTACTATGCCAGGATCGGTTGGTGGAGTTTCTGAAATATTCGGAGATTAGGCTATAGTAATAACAAACTGAGCCCTGTCGGGTTTGTTAGGTTTTGAACAATTAGGTCCTTGAATTAGCTAAATCTAACAGCTGAGAGTTAAATATAACAAAATGCAACATATTTGCCCGAGAAAACTTAGATATAAATACTTATCAATACAATTTATAATAAAATTCAAAATAATATTTATTAAAAATATTTTTCAAAAACCATAAATTATAAATACAAGACATTTTATGTAATTCCTAAGGAAAAAAACTTCAAAAGATATTTTTACTTGCAGCAATTGCTTTTATATCGAAACACATTTTTTAAAATCTATAAACACAAACGTATAGTTCATTATAATACCAACACATGTGTGCATTTTATATTTTTCCGTTTTTTTTCATTTTCTACACCAAATTTCTAAAGACAAGTCATGTGAATTTTTTGCTTTATTTGAAATTTGCTTTTATACATACATATGTATGTATGTATGTAATACATATATACCAAAAGCTAGACATTTAAATACTATATAGAAATGTAAATAAAAAAAAAACAGAATAATTATAGAAAATTTTGAAAATTTGCCAACAAAATGAGAAAAATATTATTTCATAATTCCATTTTAAAATAAATATAAAGCAGAAAAAAACACCAAAAATTGTAAAATTCTTTTACTTTTTTTAAATAAATATATTACAAAATATATAATTAACAGCCCTCGTTTGTTAAATTAACAAAAATATATACAAAGAAAATTGTCTTTATTTTAGTTTTAATTTAAATTTAGTTGCTTTTAAAATATTTTAAAGCAAAAAAAAAAAAACACATTTATTTTAAGTGCCACAGACTATAGGGATTTTTTTTAAATAGTTTAGTACAGCTGCACTATTTACATTCCTTTTGCAAGAAATATTTGTGTTACAGTTTATAACAAAAGTTTTGTTCCTTATTTAACCAGAATTAAGAAAATTTCATCATGATTCACTTAGTTTTTAATAATTTTTCCCTTGTTTTCATTAATAATTTTATGATTTTATTACTACAATTTAAAACAAACAAAAAATATTAATAAACTTATACCAAATTAAACTATTATCAATCAATTTTAAAGGGTATTTTCTGTGACGTATTCTCTAATATTTATTGTATTTTTTATCTATAAAATGTTTTTGCTTAATACTCGAAAATTTGTATTTTTTACAAATTCATTGCAAAATAATATAAATTATCTGTGTTAAAAACTCGTAAGTTTTTCCTTATCATCTGTTATTATATTGTACGTTTATGGTATTGAATTTCTTGGGGAAACCCATGTTAATTAAACGAAAAACAGTCTAGATAACAAAATAAATGTATAATAAATTGTTATTAATTTATATTGTCATATTGAATAAACAGAATTTATTAAATCATTTACATTTTTGAAGATAGAATTAAAAAAAATGATAAAAATTAAAACGCATTTAAAAATTGTAATATTGTTTAGGCCTCAACAGAGTTAAAAAGAAACATATTTTATAACAGGCCTTAACTTTTAAACCGATCGCAGAACTTGCAGAATATTATATTAAATTATAGTCTAACATCTTCAAGCTGAAGTCTAATATAAATTCAATTTAATCTCATCTGTCTAAACCGAAAACATTTCTACATGTGTGTCTAACTCCTGGTTGGTAACTGGTAAGATAAATACAAAAACCCATAACATAATGACTGACAATTTTTTTTGTGATTTACACTATATTATTCTAATCGATTTTTATTGTTCAATTGTTTTTCTTGGGATTTTCACTAATTTTCAATATTTATCTGAACATAGTAACAGTGATTTTGTGAGTGGGACAATATATGTGTGTTTGATGTTTATGTCAAGCACCATAATCTTATCACTCATATCAATGTTAATTTTGTTTGATATTTTTAATAGCTGTCAATATAAAGTTTAATAAACTTATACTTGAAATTTGTTTTTAATTTTTATTCTCTAATATATGAAAACAATAAAGATTTATGACTGGCATAAATTTGTAAATTAATTGTTAATAAAAAGAAACTGTATAGTAGAGGAAAGTATATGGAGAAAAGATGGTTTTCATTCAATATTTTCAAAGCTAATAGTCTATAGTCTATTATATAGTCTAGTCTATAGTCTATTCTATAGTCTATTCTATAGTCTAGTCTGTAGTCTATTCTATAGTCTATTCTATAGTCTAGTCTATAGTCTATTCTATAGTCTAGTCTATAGTTTAGTCTATAGTCTAGTCTATAGTCTAGTCTAGTCTATAGTCTAGTCTATAGTATAGTCTAGTCTATAGTATAGTCTAGTCTATAGTATAGTCTAGTCTATAGTATAGTCTAGTCTATAGTATAGTCTAGTCTATAGTATAGTCTAGTCTAGTCTATAGTCTAGTCTATAGTCTAGTCTATAGTCTAGTCTATAGTCTAGTCTATAGTCTAGTCTATAGTCTAGTCTATAGTCTAGTCTAGTCTATAGTCTAGTCTAGTCTATAGTCTAGTCTATAGTCTAGTCTAGAGTCTAGTCTATAGTCTAGTCTATAGTCTAGTCTATAGTCTAGTCTATAGTCTAGTCTATAGTCTAGTCTATAGTCTAGTCTATAGTCTAGTCTATAGTCTAGTCTATAGTCTAGTATAGTCTAGTCTATAGTCTAGTCTATAGTCTAGTCTATAGTCTAGTCTATAGTCTAGTCTATAGTCTAGTCTATAGTCTAGTCTATAGTCTAGTCTATAGTCTAGTCTATCTATAGTCTAGTCTAGTCTATAGTCTAGTCTATAGTCTAGTCTATAGTCTAGTCTATAGTCTAGTCTATAGTCTAGTCTATAGTCTAGTCTATAGTCTAGTCTATAGTCTAGTCTATAGTCTAGTCTAGTCTAGTCTATAGTCTAGTCTATAGTCTAGTCTATAGTCTAGTCTATAGTCTAGTCTATAGTCTAGTCTATAGTCTAGTCTATAGTCTAGTCTATAGTCTAGTCTATAGTCTAGTCTATAGTCTAGTCTATAGTCTAGTCTATAGTCTAGTCTATAGTCTAGTCTATAGTCTAGTCTATAGTCTAGTCTATAGTCTAGTCTATAGTCTAGTCTATAGTCTAGTCTATAGTCTAGTCTATAGTCTAGTCTATAGTCTAGTCTATAGTCTAGTCTATAGTCTAGTCTATAGTCTAGTCTATAGTCTAGTATCGTCTAGTCTATAGTCTAGTCTATAGTCTAGTCTATAGTCTAGTCTATAGTCTAGTCTATAGTCTAGTCTATAGTCTAGTCTATAGTCTAGTCTATAGTCTAGTCTATAGTCTAGTCTATAGTCTAGTCTATAGTCTAGTCTATAGAGTCTATAGTCTAGTCTATAGTCTAGTCTATAGTCTAGTCTATAGTCTAGTCTATAGTCTAGTCTATAGTCTAGTCTATAGTCTAGTCTATAGTCTAGTCTATAGTCTAGTCTATAGTCTAGTCTATAGTCTAGTCTATAGTCTAGTCTATAGTCTAGTCTATAGTCTAGTCTATAGTCTAGTCTATAGTCTAGTCTATAGTCTAGTCTAAAGCCTAGTCTATAGTCTAGTCTATAGTCTAGTCTATAATCTAGTATATAGTCTAGTCTATAGTCTAGTCTAGAGTCTAGCCTATAGTCTAATCTATAGACTAGTCTATAGTTTAGTCTATAGTCTAGTCTACAGAGTATTCTGTAGTCTAGTCTATAGTCTAGTCTATAGTCTAGTCAATAGTCTAGTCTATAGTCTTTTAAATAGTCTCGTCTTTAGTCCAGTATATAGGTCAGTGTTGTTTATAATCTGTTGGAATTCAGTAAATAACTAAGGGATATAAAACTTCCAATCAGTTCCTTGTACTTGAATACCATTTAACACTTGAAAAATATTCCCGCCAATTCATTTCTTTTTTTTTTTGTACATTTAACAAATAACAACTTATTTTTACAGCTATAAATGACTTTAACAAATTCAATGTTTAACGTCATGGGTAATTTATACCGACATTTAACAAATAACAGAAAAAAAATAAACAAACAAATTTATAAATTAATAAATCAAAACATCATGTAATTAAGCTGCCATTAAACGAAACATTCATTCTTCAAATAAACAACAATTCTAAACTTGTAATTAGGAAATAAAAAAGAATTGCAAAACTTTGAACTTTGAAAATTTTCTTAGAAAAACGTTTATATAGAAAAAAATTCCAAAATATTTTAATGAAACGCTAAAAGGGAAAGTTATTTTCTAAGTAAATTTATTACAAATTTGCCACAAACATTTGTCAAATATTTTTAAAAAATGATCAGATACTTTCAGATATTTGACATATAAAACAGACAAATACAAAGAGCAGCAAATATAGTAGATACTACGTCAAACAACCAAATTTACGTTGGTTGTTTGTAACAAATGAATTTATAATAATTTATAAATTTATACTTTATTAATACTAAAATCACATTTTTATTTGATTCATATATTATGACGGCTACGAAAATGCTATAAGTTGATTTTGCTGCTTTTTTTTTATTTTATACAACGACGACGATGATGATGATGGTGGTGCTTGTGATGATGATAATGATGGGCATGAGTATAAGTATGGATTGGTGGTAGGAAGAGGTGTTGGTGGTGGTGGCGGCGCTGATGTTGAACGCCATCAACACAATTTCAATGTTTCTGCTTTTTATTTTTTGTATTATTTTTGGGAAAAACCCAAAATATTTTTATATTTAGCCGTAGCAGCCAGAGCACCAGCAACCAAAGTTGAAAAAAAAGAAGCACACAACAAGCAATAGCAAAAATATAAATAAATAAAAACGAAAATGAAAATGACAATATGGGCAAAATGTGTGTGAGTGTATGTGCGGTGATGGGGAGGTGTAAAAAATAAATAAACAACAAAAATATGGTGTTTGAAATTGTTGGTTTATGGCTAAGCATATGGAGGGTTTTTAAAAAAAATTTTGTAAAAAAGAATACAAAGTTAAAATGCAGTTTTACACAGAATTTTATACATTTTTTTCTACCTTAGTTTTAAAGTTAATCTAAAAAGAACTTTTTTACTTCAGGAATTCTAATAAATTTATATGGATTTATGTAAAATTAAATTTACCTTGAGTGTTTAGTTTTTTGTAAGTTTTTTTTTGTCATCAAAGGTTAAATTACAAGTGAAGGTTAATTATTATTGGCATTTGTAGTAATGGAAGGTGTTGTTTGGTTGCTGCTTTAACCAAAATAATCAATATAAACAATTTTATTTGTTTCCAAAATTAGATTTTAGTTTTATTAAGCTTTAATATAAACCTTTTAAACACGCAAGCTACCTAATTTTTTGGGGTTTAACATAGTTTAGAGCAAGTTTTTATTTATAACAAAACTTAAAACATAAAATGTTTGGTTAGATTTATTACAAGTTTTGTTTTTGTTATAAATAGGGGTTTTATTTATTTTAGTTTCAGTTTACTTATTACTATTAAGTTCTTGGGTTATTTCTATTATTTATAGAATTTCTAAGAATTAAAACAATATTTGGTTTTTTAACCTATTTAGGATTTTCAAAGTTCTTAAGAATCGGGGATTTTTTTTTGCATTTTTAACATTTGCTTTGATAACATGTCTGAGTAATTAAGGATTTTAGCAAAGAAGCATTATAATAAATGCCTAGTCATAATAATAGCAAAGTTCCCAAAGCTTTTT
This sequence comes from Lucilia sericata, assembly GCF_015586225.1. Taxonomy (NCBI): domain Eukaryota; kingdom Metazoa; phylum Arthropoda; class Insecta; order Diptera; family Calliphoridae; genus Lucilia; species Lucilia sericata. The sequence goes on from NW_023994485.1 coordinate 121,665, forward strand.
AACCACAAATTATAAATTATAAAATATCTTTAGTATAATAAATAAGTTTTATAAATTGTTTAAGATTTTAAGAATTCAAAAAAAAAATTATTTAGTTTCTTTTAAGATGTTTAAACAAAAATGATTTTTTTAAATAAAATTTATAATTTCTTTCTATTTTTCTTTTGCCTTGAGTAGTTTTTGTTTAAAACATTTTACTAAGGTTGTTGTGAATGCCACATATGGTGGGCTGACGTCAAATGTTAAAAAAAATTCAAGAAAATATATTGAAAAATTGTTGAAAATTTAGAAAACTTTGAGAAAAAGAAAAAAAATTATACTTCGTATTAATCTAACTAGTCTAATGTTTGTATATTTTTTCATTATAGTCTGACGTCAAATTCATTTTTAAATCAAAAATATATGAATACATTAATTTAAACAAAAAAACATTAGAGAGATTCAAATTAATTAAAAAACTTTTTTAATGTTTAAATAAACGAAAACAAAGCCTTCTAATTATAAATCCCTAATATTTGTAATAATATAGTAAGTAAGTTTTGTTCAACATTTCATCAAGATATAAAGAATATAAATAATCACAATTAATTAAACAAATGAATTCCCCTATTAACGGGTATATACTACAGAAAGTATATAAAAATAGTCAGTCATAAAGACAATAATATAAATTTTCTCAAGAATAAAATTAAGAAAAAAAAATAAACCTCAGACAGCTAAGCGGAAAATTCTTAAATAAAGAACAAAAACAAATTCACAATCACATTTAAGAAAATTCTTATAAAATTGTTATTTTTAAAACAAAATGTTTCACATGAAAGTGTGATAAATATATTTTATTTTTTTTTTTTTGTTCTTTTTTGCAAAAAAAAAAATGTCTATGACTGTGGCTAGCCAAAAGCACAAAAAAATAAGTGACAAAATATACATAAATATAATTAACAAGACGGGACGTCTGAAAAAGAAATGAACGCCTCTGTATAGCAATACATTTGCAAATTTAACAGACAAAGCATTAAATTTTTTTATAAAAATTAGTTCAACGTTATCTTTTAAGTAAAAACAATTTTTGTTTGTTTAAATTTTAAATTTGAAAAGGAATTTTTAATATAATTTAATGGAATTTATTTAAGAACTTACCATCATAATTGCGTATTTCCAAATCGGAGGGTAATTGGGCATATTTCAAATAGGATTTATCATTGGCACGATGACCATATTGACGATGGGCTTCATTAACTTCGGAGGCACTAATGGGTATAGTTAAAGCGCGTACACATTGTTCTTCGCCAGATCTGCAGGCAAGATGTAAAGCTGTATTACCATGACGATCGCGCGCCGTAGGCTTTTGAAGGGAATAGAAAAAAAAAGAAAAGGAATTTTGTGTTAAAACTTTTAAAATCCAAGGAGATTTCTTGAAAAATTTAAAGAATTGCATTTGTCTGTTAAACTTTCAATTCCTATACTATCCGAAGAAGTAAATTTTATAGAAAAAAGAAAAAGTTATTTTTAACTTACCTCTGCTCCCGCTATTAAAAGCATTCTGATAATTTTTGGTTGGGCTGTTAAGGTGGCCAAATGCAATGGTGTCTGGGCTTCATCATTTTGTATATTAAAAAGGCAAGGATGTGGAGCCATACGTATTAGGGCAGCAACAACATCTACATAACCCGAGATGCAGGCCAAATGTAAAGGTCTAAATAAATAAACATAAATATAAATTCAAAAGAAAAGAAAATAAAACAAAGATCTTGTACATGTTTTAAATCCTTAAAATAAATCTGTTTAAAACTATCACCTGCCTTTAGCCTAAAACACCTGTATTATTTACTTAAAACACACACACACAGACACATACAATAACTTCCTCTTAATCCTGGTTACAAACGAAAAAGATCACGTAGTTCAATGGTTGAAAATAAAACACAAAAACCTGTTCAATTGTAAGAAATAATTTGTTTTGGGAATTTTTACGGAACTTAACAAAAGCCACAATGTAACAGGTGATTTATGGCTACATATTTATTATGACCTGTCTGTCACTAACTTTTTAGTTGTACTTAGTTGCAGTTTTATAATCTACCCTGATGAGTTATTGTTTGTGGAAAAAAAGAAAGGTTGTTTTATGAGCGTGTGTTTTGTTCATTAAACTAAGCTACTAAAAACAGGTACTTAAAAATAAACCATTTGCAAAAAAAGTAAGGAAAGGTCACGTTCGAGTTTAATGGAAATCGTTAAAGGAAACTTTAAGGCGACAAGCCTTTTGGTAAAAATACAGAAAATGGCAAGATAATAAAAAAGTAAACTATTTAAAAGAGTTTTAGTTTATTTTCCCCGTTTAATAAAAAAGAAAAATATTTCCATTCCTTGTTCCCACGAAAGATCGGCAAAGTTAAATTTTAATATCTCAAACCACTAAACTCCCTGACTATATTTAAAATATAACAAACTTGAATTCTAATCAATTAAAATTAACTTATAAAATATTTAATTTAACTTACGTATCTCCATCATCGTTTTGTTGATAGTATTTCTCCCAGGCATTAGCTGGAGTTATTTGTTGTGGTATTGTGGCGGTTTGTTGTTGTTGGTACTGTTGTTGAGCAGTTGAACCAGCTGCATAAGAAGATGAGGTTGACGATACTGATGATGAAGATAATTTTGTTTGCTGCGCCGAACGCGTTTGTTTAGGGGCATCTAGATTATTTAAACCAGAAACGGCATTTGTACGAGAATTGGATGCAGTTGAAGCGGTATTAACATTATTGGCAGCATTGGGATTATTGTGCAAACTTAAATTGCAGAACCATTCGGATATGCCAGATTCAACACTATGAGGCAAAATCATTTTTGGTTCGTTTGTAGTTTTTTGTTGTTGCTTTTGTCCAACTGAATCACAATCTCCGTCGTCGTATTCCTCTTCCTCGATAATACCCGAATCCAAATTGGGCTGTTGCGTTTTATGCGTTGGATGTTGTTGTTGTTGTGGTTCACTTAAAGATTCCGGTATATTTAATTTTTTAATATCACCACCACCACGAGCAACACCAGCTTCTTCGTTATCTGTATCCAAAAGGGCCGAAGATGATGTTTGTGGTCCCGAAATAAAGCCGGAATCTGTAGTTTCCCCAGCTAAATCTGAAAATTTCTTATTATCGTCACCTTCTTCTTCTACGTCCAAGTCGTCTCTATTATGACGTTGTTGTTGTTGGATATTTGTAGAGCCTGTCAATTGACCGCCAAATGTTGTTGACGTTTGTTGTTTACTGTTATTTTTTTGTTGTTGCTGCTGGTGTTGTTGATCTAATTGTTCTACGCCACTACATTTACAATCATCTACTTCTACTACTTCCTTAATATTCTGCTTATTATCACTTGACGTCGCTGTTGATGATGACGGTGTTGGATTCCACATTTTGTAGCTTTGTCTGAATTATGTTTATTGTTTTTAAATTTATTTTTATTTCTATTTTGATTTGCTTTTTTAGATTATTTTGCAGCAATTAATTTTTTTCTTACAGTTTTATTGTTTTCTTTTTACATACACTGTTCTGCTATTTTTATAGTTGAAAAAGGAAATTAAAAATTTAGAGTGGTATTTCAAAAGAAAGTAGAAGAGGGAGAGTGCAAAAAAGGAGTAGCTGTAAATTGCAACACTGAAAAATGTCCCCCCATTTAGAGTTTACTTTTAGTACTTGTCAAACTTGTCAGCTAATTAAAGTGTTTTTTAACTACTGTGTGAGCGTGCTTTTCAATAGTTTATTTAATTTATTTAATGTGTACAAAAAAGATAAACAAAGTGTTGATAACTTTATATAAATATTTAACAGAGTATGTATTTTAATTTTTACTTTGTTAATTAATATTATCGCGACATATCATTTTTTAATGTATTTGTTATACACTTCGTTTTGCATAATCTTGCATTCTCCTTTACGCTCTCTACCCCTCTCTTTCTAACACACTGATATAAATGCGTAAATAGGAAATTGACACTTGTTGTTATTGTTTGCAGTGTGTATACGTAAAATAAGAATATTTTCTTTAGTCAACTACTAGTAATTTTGTAATGATTTTTTGTTTCGTTTAAATTTGTAATTTTTTAAAAATTTAACCGAGTTTTGGGAATTTTTCTTGATATTTGTAGTTTTTTTCTGTACGCTTTTTTGAGTTATTTCACTTGCATTAAAAAATATTCTAGATTTTATAACGAAAGCTAAGTGTAGCTTTTCGATTTTTTACAAGTTTTGCTTTTTCTCACACATTCTTCTTTTTTTTTTTTTGATTCGTTTCACAATATTTGTGTAGATGTTAATTTAATCAAAATGGCCACTTGTTTATGAAATTTTATTTCTTTTCTGAAATCTATTTTAAAAATACTTATTTAATACCTTTTCAGATGCCGGGTTATTTTAGCGTAAAGAAAACTATTTATTAATACGTTTTATGTCACTTTTACTTTTTTAATGGCTTTCTATTTGAAGTTTTCTTCAAGTATATTTATTGCTTGTTTTAATTGTGGTATTTTTATATATTTCTCATTTGCTTTTTTATAAGCGCTCAAATGCTTTTTACTTTTTTGTTGTACAATATCTCAATAACGATTGAATTGATTTTTTGTCTGTTGAACACGTCTTAAATCGTTCGCTTTCTCGTTGAGACTAATATTATCGTATAATTACTAATTTTGTTGCTTCTTCTTTATTTCGTATTTTCTCCTCTTTATTATATTTAGTCGGCGTTGCCAACTATATGTATCATGATTAAACAAAAGTATAGTAGAAAGCTTTTTTTAAACTAAAAAGTTTTTCTGAATTTTTTTGTGTTCTGTGAAAAGTTGTACTAAAAAAGCTTTTTTAAATTTAATGCCATTATTGGTAAGTGGTGTAAAAAACGAAAATAGAATTAAAAATACAAAATAGTGAAATACAGTGAATAAATTTTAATAAAATTTATGTAAAAAAATATTTAATTCTATTTCCCAATTGCAATACAACAATTATTCTGTCTTTTTCTCAGTGTGGTTAATTAGTTGCAGTGGTGATTTTCTTTTGAGTGTCAACACTTTTTCAACATTACCGTTATTTTCAACAGAGTTGTATTTTACTTAAATTTCAAATTAAAGCACGTAATACTTTTTTTCTTTCGTTTCTAATACATTTGTTAATAATTATGTACATATTTGAGTTTTAATAAGATATCCCCTTTTTATTTGAAAAGCTTTAATGCATCCCTAGATACACATTAAGAAAAACACGGCTAAAAAAATGTTCAATATAAAGTTGACTACATTTTTAATTTCTTTAAAAGTATTTAAAAGTTTTTTTTATAAAATGTTTTTTGGTATAAATGTACTACAATATTTAAACAGATTTTTATTTAAATGTTTTCTTTAATAAACTATCACTTGTTTGACTTAATAACCATCATCATCATCACAATTGTCGAGTAATAATAAGCAGAATTTTATTTACAACTAATTAAAACAAAATTAAGTAAGAATTTAAGCCAGAAACTTACAGTTTTTATGCTTATTTTAGAAACAAAACAAATATTGAATGATTCACACGTTTATAAATCAATTCTATGTGTAGATGTATTGAGTGTGTATTTTTTGAATGTTGAAGTAATACTAAAAATCTTTTGATTTCATAGCGCACTGCTAGATTTCGACAGAATGTTGTATGAAAGTTCTTATCATTGGGAAAATCCCGGTAAATGAAGAAAATATTCATGCAAGAGAGCATTCAACAAGAAGAGAAATACATATCAATATATCCAAAGGATAATAAACATCCTTTTTCACTGAGAGAAACAGAGACAAAAATGTAAACTGAGAGAAGATAATATACTCCTTTGCTACCTGCTGTCATTTGAAAACATTCTCCTTTTATCTTCAGATAAATATATAAAGCGATCGTGATCCTATTTTGAGATAAATCATTTATGATGATAAATTTATGTAGACTTGAGACTATAGGTACGAGTATCTAATCATGTGTTTATTTTAATATTGACTCATATTTCGCGTGCATTCGTTTCTTCAGCTCCAGCTGTGATTTTATCTCGTTTATAGCGCCATCTAAGAAAAGGAATTTTTCTTGCGATCAATCGATAGATAAGATATGTATAGATATTAACATATGAGTGCATAATTTTGTTTGTAGTATGTTATTGTCATTATTGTCTTTTGGGTTTTACATGCGGAAATATTAGCGGGTTATTCTTTTCTGAAGTGGCTCTTTCTGTTTTGTTATTCCATCCATATTTATCTTGTGTTGACAAAATGTGTGGAATTACGTGGTGTGATGCTTGATGATTCTTATGGGTATTTTTCTTAGTAATATGGAATTTCGTTTTAGTTAAAAAGTCATACATACATATGATGGTAATTGTGAAAGAATCAACATCTGAAAATTGGTATTAAAAGTTTTTTCCAATTGTCAGCAAAATGAAAATATTGAGGGAACGTAATTTTATATTAAAACCCAAATAAACTCATTAACACATTGACATTTATTTGCAACTACTAAATTTAAATAAAATTTGTTTTTGTAACAAAAAATCACCTTAAAAAAATCCCTTAGCTACTTAATCTTAATAATCCGAAAAATGATAAGACCCTCTATAAAAATTTTAAAACATTTTTTACCATAATATTATAATATTGTTTTCAAAAATATTAAACAATTTTAGTCAAACTTATATATTGTGTACATATTTAATGTAAACTATTTTTTTTATCAGAACTACATGTAAATTAAGTATTTGATTTTTTCAAATACTATGAAATAATACGAAGTTCCCCTTAACAAATTTTAAAAGTGGCACATGAAGGGACTATTTATTATTTAATAAAAAAGCACAATTTACAAAAAACTGCGATGATTCAAGAAATAAATTTTGTGCTTATTTCCTTATGAATTAACGAGTCGGAAGATCACTTTTCTTAAGCATAGGTGAATCGTAATTTAACTATTAAAAATTGCGTAAAGCTCAAGAATATATAAAAATATAGATTATTAAATTCAAATTGCTTGAAAATATTAAATTATTGTAGAGATTATATCGATCATGAAAAAATAGTACAATTTTTAGCATTAACATTATATATATCTTAATTTTGTGTTACATGCAGTTTAAAAAAAATATTATAATATAAACAAATTTATATTTTTTTAAATGTGTGTATTGTTCATATAAAAATATTACAAAATCGGTTTTCTTTTCATTATAGCTATGAATATTTATTAATTAGAGGCACTATTTTTTAACGTTTATTTTACTATAAGAAAAATAATCACAAACCCATGATTTTTGTAAAAATTATTTAAAGAATAGTAAATGTATCTTAAATACTGACCACAAAAATGTTTACACTTCATAGGTATTTCACGTAAAATTTGCGTAAAATTCATTAATAAAATATTACTCATTTGCTTGAAAACTGGCTTAACTCAAAATTCACATTTTTGAACTGAACACTAAAAAATTGTCGTTTAAAAAAGAGATTTTTTTAAAACGATGCGTTTACCTATATTTGATTAGCACATATATAATATTAAGTCAGATAAGATAAATATCTCTACTAAATATATTACTATTTTATTATTTAAAATCCCAGGATTTGTTAACAATTTGTAAAACACTTCACCTTATGTTGAAAATATTTCACACAAATATATACAAAATTTTGTGAAGTGATTTGTAAAATAACCCTATTAAAGTCGCTTTTCTCGAAACTTTATTTATTGAGTTATGACAGCCTTTGAGTAAATAAGCTTTATATACTAAAATAAATCATAATTTGTTTAATTATTTATAAACCTACTTCAAATAAGACAAGTCTTTAACCGCAATTATACAAACGTATAAATACTAAATTGCCCGCAAAATGGAATTTAAATTTTAATTTTAAACTATCAGAACGGAAGCCATATGTTTGTAAAATTGATTAATAATGTGGAATTACAGAATTTATATAAACAAATGCGTTTTTTCGCTTTTATTATTATTATTTAAGGTTTTACCTATTTTTTAACTGAACACTAATAGCTTGAGACGTTTCATATCTGAATTTAAATAAGAATATTTACTAATCACAAATATGTGACACATGAAGTATAGTTCAACGTTTCGTTTTAAGGGTCAAATTCAAAATAATAATAAATACATATATATATATATATATATATATATATATATATATATATATATATAATAGGCTCATATTCTGTAGTTATATATACATATATCAGATTTTTTGTAAATGAGCGATATGAAGAACTGAATTGTGAACGCCCCACACAGCAATCTGTTCCTCGCCTTAAAATGACTCAGAATTCAACGAACAGCGGACAAGTATTCATCCAAAATTTCTAATTTTTAGAATTTCTTTACAACATTTTACAATAATAAAACAATAGTCAATAAAATTACCAAATTTCATTTTTGGTTTGATTTCGAATTTTTATTAAATTTATTTATTTATTATTATTTTACTAAATTTTGATTTTTTACTAACAATTTTTTCTTAGATTTCCATTACATTTTGCTAAAAAATACTTTCACAAATTTGATTTAAAGTTTTTTCTTTAAATTCAATTTACAAATCTTTTTAAAGATTATTCGAATTTTTAAAAATATATTTTTGAAGTGAAACGGTACTAATATTTGTTTCTGTGTAGTGATTGTGTTAGTGTTACCAAAAAATAAACAAAAGAGCCAAAATTTGGCAACTCTATTTTTGTTAGTACCAAACAGCTGATTTGAAATGTCAAAATTATTACTCTTCAGTCAACCAGCAGTCTGCACGCGATTTTTGTGTATTTTTTCTAATAGTACGAATTAAATACACAAAAAATGTTAAATTTATTAAACAAAACTACCTTAAGGCTGCTTCCTGCTGTTCGTTCCATATCGCAAACAGCAACAGCTAGAACCGCCACTGAGCAGATTAAGGAAGAACCCTCAAAGAGCCCAGTTGTTAAATCATCAAACGCACCGGCTTTAATTTTGCCACAAAATTTTGAGCAGTATTCTCCAGTGAATCTTAAAGATTGCAGACAAGCTTGGATAGAAAGTTTCGATGGTGTGGCTGAAGAAAAATTGGGTTTGATAGAATTACATCCAGATGTATTTGCCACTCAACCTAGAGTGGATGTTATACAGGAGAATATTGAATGGCAGCGTAAATATCGTTATGTAAGTTTTGCCACCTCCAAGTCTAGAGCAGAAGTACGTGGTGGTGGTCGTAAACCTTGGCCTCAAAAAGGTGGCGGCAGAGCTAGACATGGTTCTTTAAGATCACCTCTCTTAAAAGGTGGTGGCATAGCCCATGGCCCCCGTTCACCTACAACTCACTTCTATATGTTGCCCTTCTTCAAACGCGTTTTGGGTTTAACCTCCACCCTAAGCGTTAAGTTGGCTCAAGATGATTTGCATGTTATCAAAGATGTTGAAATACCCAGCAGAGATCCCGAATTCATACTTGATTTAATAAAGGAAAGAAATTGGGGTCCATCGGTCTTAATAGTTGACAAGTAAGTTTGCTTTGTGAATGCTGTAAAATCAAATTTGTAATTTAATTACATTTTAGGAACGATATATTTCCCGAAAATATTTGTTATGCCACGGATCAATTGGGTTTTGTTAACCTAATGCCCGCCTATGGCTTAAACTGTTATTCCATGCTGAAACATGATACTTTGGTGTTGACTGTAGATGCTGTTAAACACATTGAAGAACGTTTATTGTATCAACTTCATCGTACCGATGCCCATGCTAAGGAGCAAAAGTTCAAATTAGATCAAGTTTAATTTTTTGCAGTTTTGTTAATTTTAATTTTAATAATTCAGATAAAATATATGAAAATAATAAAGTAAAATGTTTGTTTATTATAAAATTAAAACATATTTGCATTGAATTAAACTTTCCCACCAAGTTCAAATTTTCACTAAAATTTCAATTTTCATTAAAAAGTCGTAATTTAGTTTTTTTTTTGAAATTGAAATGTTACTTGAAAAAATCTTCACTAGAAAATATTAATCTTAGTAAATATTTTAGTCTGTTAGTAAAAATTTAAAATTATTGCAATTTCAAATTTTCACTAAAAAATAAAATTTTCAATAAAATTATAAATTGTTACTAAAAATTTAAAATTTTCAATTTCCCTAAAATTTATCAGATGTTAAGAAAAAATTCATAATTGTTTCATATTTTTGTATATCACAGCTGTACAAAAAATTGCTAATTTTTATTAAAGTTTTTTTTTTTTTTGAATTTGCATAACGATTGATTGGTTATTGTATTGTTTACTAAATAATTATTCGACTTAAAAATATAACATGAATGATGGTTTTAAAATTAATTCTTCTTTTTCTTCTTTTCGGTTTGACCCAAACTCAAAGATTCTTGATATTGTCGTACAATTTGTTCTTGAACCTCTGGAAGACAGGGGGAGTAGCGGGAATATTCCATAGTAAATTCACCTTTACCTTGTGTACTGGATCTGTAATATAAGGACAAGGGAAAAAATTAGTTTTTCTTAATATTTCAAATGAAAAATGTTTAATCATTACCTCAATTCACCAGCATAACCGAACATATCGTTCAAAGGAACTTCAGCATAAACGGTGAACCAACCCTCGGCACCGTCTGTGCCGGTAATAATGCCATGTCTTTTACTTAATTGACCCATTACAGCACCCTGGAATTCTTCGGGAGCAGTAACTTCCACCAACATAATAGGTTCAAGAATTTGCCAAGAACCATTTTGGAATACCTCTTTGATGGCGCCATGAGCAGCCAACATGAAAGACAATTCACTGGAATCTACAATGTGATGACCACCATCTTGTAAACGGAAACGTATACCCGAAAGTTTGTGACCGGACAACATGCCCTTTTCGGCCATTTCACGGAAGCCCTTCTCTACACCAGGTACGAATTGTTTGGGCACATTGGTTCCCACAGTTTCATCATTGAATTCAAGCAAGGTGTTTTGGTTGGGGGGTAAAGGTTCCATGACACCAATAATACGGGCATATTGACCCGAGCCGCCAGATTGTTTCTTATGCAAATAATCAAACTCACAAGGTGCTACCAAAGTTTCCCTGAATGCTACCTTAGGTTTGCCGAGTGTAACAGGACAGTTGTATTCACGTTCCATACGTTGCGCATAGATTTCCAAATGTAATTCACCCATGCCAGAAACCAAAGTTTCCTTAACATCATTGTCAAAGTAAAAGTGGAAAGTAGGATCTTCTTTGGTAAATCTGGCTACAGCCTTGGCGAAATTGTCTCTGTCTTTGGGATTATTGGGTTTAATAGCCATGGATACAACAGGTTCGGGTACAAAGATAGATTCCATGGAGAGACCATCACGGGGATTGGTGGTGAAGGTATCACCAGAAGCACAGTCAACACCAAACAAGGCAAATATATCGCCAGCATAAACCTCATTTACATCTTCCATATTATTGGAATGCAAACGAACCAAACGTGCTATGCGCACCTTACGGTTAGTTCTAGCATTGAAAATGTTGTCACCCTTGCGCAAAACACCCTGATAACATCTAAGATAAGTAAGTTGACCAAAACGACCAGCTTCCAATTTGAAAGCCAAACCAACAAAAGGATCTTTACCATCTCTGGCGGGATTTAAGACAATTTTTTGTGGCTCCTTGCCCTCTTCCTCAATAAAGGCCAAATTTTCTACCTCCCCGGGATTGGGTAGATAATCGACGACGGCATCTAATAAAGGCTGGACGCCCTTGTTCTTCAAAGCTGTACCCACCATTACCGGCGTAAAGGTACGTTTAATACAGCTTCTGCGTAGAGCAGCCTTGATATCGTTTTCAGTTGGAGAGGTTTCCTCTAAGAACATTTCTCCCAAAGTCTCATCCACATTCGACAAATGTTCAATAAGTTCTTGACGTCTTTCAGCAGCTTCGGTGCGCATATCTTGAGGTATTTCATCGTAACGTATTTTGGTACCATAGTCTCCCTCAAAATACATGGCCTTATCGCCCACCAAATCTATAATACCCTTGCAATCATTTTCCAAACCAATGGGCAGCTGTATAAAGGCAGCATTGTGATTCATTTTGGAACGCATTTGCGACAATACTCTGTAGGGATTTGAGCCCATACGATCGAGTTTATTGATGAAAGCAATGCAGGGTACATTGTAACGTTTCATTTGTCTGTTGACGGTTAGGGTCTGACTCTGCACACCACCTACAGCGCACAATACCAAAACTGCACCATCCAAAACACGCAAAGCTCTTTCTACTTCCACCGTAAAGTCAACATGTCCAGGTGTATCAATTATATTAATATTGATATCTTTCCACAAAGTATAAGTAGCCGCCGATTGAATGGTTATACCTCTTTGTCTTTCCAACTCCATAGAGTCCATAGTAGCGCCTACATTATCTTTACCTCTTACCTCGTGCATTTGAGCAATGCGGCCGGTGTAAAACAAAATACGTTCGGTCAATGTAGTCTTACCACTGTCAATATGGGCGGAAATACCAATATTACGGATTTTTTCAATGGGTTTGTGTTCGGCAAACTTCAAGTGGGTGCAGTAGCCATTCTATGAAAAGAGGAAATTTTGTTTCTTTTAAAAATGCACTTTTTTTACATTGAATTTTTATTACATTACATAACCTCCATCCCACCTCTTGGAATTTTTATTTTACTTACTTGTTTTAAAGTTTTGATGTTATTTAAACGCGTAATTAAATTACTATTGACTAGACGTTTTATTAAAGTCATTTTTTAATAATTTTAATTGATAATTTCCTATTAATTTCTCATAAAATTTTAGAAAAAAACACACAATTATTTTAATCCAACGACCCTCTTCAACACCAACAAACAACCAACATGTGTGAAACAGACACGAAGAAGAAGATGAAGAATTCTTAATAGTAGGGTTTTATGTGTAAGGTTGTATAAAACGACTTTTTTTGCAAAAAAAATTGAAGTCGACTGTTTTGTTTAAACAAGTCGGTAATAGGGTTCTATAAATCGACTTTCGAATAATCGAACAATCGACTTTTTGTCGAAAAGTCGAAGTCGACTATTTTGTTCCAAAAAAGTCGATAACTCGACTATCGTCTGTGAAAAAAGTCGAAAAGTCGACTTTGTGAATAAAAGTCGAAAAAAGTCGAAAAGTCTGAAAGTCGAAAAGTCGAAAAAAGTCGAATAAAGTCGAAAAAAGTCGAAGTGAAGTAAGTCGAAAAAAGTCGAAAAGTCGGAAAAAGTCGGAAAAAGTCGAAAAAAGTCGGAAAAAGTCGAAAAGTCGGAAAAAGTCGAAAAATCGAAAATTGTAGAAACGAGTCAAAAATAGTCAAAAATTTTAAAAAAGTAGAAAAAAAGTCAAAAACTCTAAAATAGTCGGAAAAACTTGAAAAAAGTCAAAAAATAGTCGGAAAAAAGTAGAAAGAAGTCGAAAATAGACAAAAAGTCGAAAAAAGTCAGAAAAAGTCGAAAAAAGTCGAAAAAGTCGAAAAAAGTCGAAAAAGTCGAAAAAAGTCGGAAAAAGTCGGAAAAAGTCTAAAAGTCGACATTTATTTAAATGAAAAAAATCGAAAAGTCGAAAAATCAACTTTTCATAAAATGCAAAAAGTCGAAAAGTCGACTTTTAACTAAATGAAAAAAGTCGAAAAGTCGACTTTTCTTTTCAACTATAGAACCCTAGTCGGTAACTATCACTGATGGAATACATTTTATTTTAGAGTAGGGTTCTATAGTTGAAACGAAAAGTCGACTTTTCGACTTCTGCATTTAGTTAAAGTCGACTTTCTAACTTTTTGCATTTATGAAAAGTCGATTTTTCAACTTTTTTATTTAATTAAAAGACGACTTTTCGACTTTTAGTATTATATAAATAGTCGACTTTTTCCGACTTTTGTCGAATTTTCGACATTCTTCATTTCGACTTTTGGACTATCTTCGCCTTTTTTCGACTTTTCGATTATTTTCGACTTTTTTCGACCTTTTCCGACTTTTTTGACTTTCCGACTTTTCGATTTTTATTTACAAAGTCGACTTTTCTACTTTTTTTATAGACGATAGTCGAGTTATCTTTTTTGGAACAAAATAGTCGACTTCGACTTTTTCGACAAAAAAGTCGATTGTTAGATAATTCGAAAGTCGAGAAGCGAAAAATGACGTCAGGGTTTGAACTTTTCTCTACATGGGTAATCCAAGAATCGATTTTTTGTTGTAAAAAGTTGACCTTTTATACTAACAAAGTCAAGGTATCGATTTTGCAAATAAAAGTCGGGAAAAATGTGAAAAAAATCATTTAAATTTAACTAATAACTTTTTGTTTCAATGACCAATGAGTTCAATTATAATGTATAATAATAATAATAATTATAATTTATAATAATAATAATTATAATTTATAATAAATATTTAGTCGAAAATTGTCGAAAGTCGACTTTTCATAAAACATAAGCTGAAAAATCGACTTTTCATAAAATGCATAAAGTGAAAGTCGATTTTTTGTTTCAACTATAAGAATTGGTCGATAGCACAGTTTTCTATACACTGTTGTATCTTTTGATTTTTACCTTATTGTTACTTACTTATCATGTTTCGTTAAGTAAATTAAGTTGGAATTTGCAGTGATTTTAAATTATATATTCGTTTTTCGTTCTTTATTATCTTTTTTTAAGTTTTAACAATTACATTTAATAAATTTAACAAAATATTTTCTATATTTACGAGTATTTTACACAAAAAAAAAAAAACAATGGTTTTCTAAAGGATTGATATGTTCGTTCGTTATCTATTTTTAAACGGTATAATGGGTAATAGAGTACAGTTTTCTTTTTCGTTCAATGGTTTTTTGTTTTTGATTTGTTTAATAAAATCGAGTGACTGGGGTATTTAAGTAAATAAATACAGATTTTTGGTTAATATAGACAAAACCTATAAAAATTTATATTATTTTACTGGGAAAAGGGTCAACATATAAAAGTTTTTTACTTTTGTATTGTATTTTTGCTGTCAAATCTGTATTAATACTTCTGGTTTAAATGCAAATTCTTAGATCTCGTTTTGATATAATAAAAAACTTGAATAATTTGATTATATTGCAGCAGACTTTCGACTAATTTTTATATGTATGTATATTCCGGAGAAATTTGGAACTATTTAAAAACTAATAAGTTTATTTTAATTAAATTATACTGAAACAGAATACAATTTATTTGTTGATAATACTACCTCGATTTTATAGTGATCATTTCTATTTTAAAGTGTTATTTGTTGTTGCAGTTCTTTGAAATGTTTGTTTTTCATTTGGATTTATAGTAAAAATACAAATTTGAACACATTTAACTTAAAAATTAACAAATAATAAAAAACGGAAGCTTAAAAAATTAATTATTGTAGAGATCAAACTCTGTTTTTGTTTTGTTATTGGTTTTTGTGTTTTAAAATTCTTTCAAATCATTGATTCAAACCGAGGTTTCTGTTGGTGAAACATAGAAGTGTCGACTACTTGTATTTGTATATCCGTGCCATATTTGCATCGACGAATTAAATGCTTTGTGCTGAAATTTATAAATAAAGCTAAAATTTAGTTTTCAAAATATTAATATTTTGAAATATGTATGTATTTCTTAAATGTTTAAAACTAATCACAAATTGGCAAAATGTATTAAAACATGCAATTTGTTTTTGTTTTTTTTTTTTTTGGTTTTTTGCTAAATAATGAATAAATGATTTGATTATAAAATGTTTTATAATAAATAATGACAGGTGCTGGACATCTAAATGAAAAGTTTCAATTACAAATATTTCAAGAACAAACAACAACATCAACAGCAACAACACTTTCTATTTACTAAATTTCAACTAAAAATTTATAAAAAAATAAAACAACAAATGATTTGCAGATTTTAATGAAGTTTTTTTTGTTTATTTGTAAAATGTTTACTAAAAATTATTAAGTAAAACCATAACAAAGGGATTTCAAAATTGCTATTTATTTAAATGTTTTGTTTGTGACATTTAATTTATTAAATATAAATAAATATGGTACATATTTTATAGGTTAAGTTAATTATTGTTTTAATAATTTATTACTGTAGCAAATTAACATAAAATACTGATAATAATGACAATAAGCTTTTGTCGTTTGCATTAAAATCTTAAGTTTTTAAAATAAATTATTTAAGTTTAAGCCAAATTATTACAACACACTCTGTCAAATTAAACACAGCCTCCTTATAATTAAACTAATTATTTTTCACATTACCTTGCATTCTTTTTAAATAAAAAAAAAACTTAAATTAATTTAAGTAGCATTCTTATAAACTCGTTTTACTTTTCAAGCCTTACAAATGATTTTAGCTAAAATTTGTATAAACGAGTTTATATAGAAATTAGCTTTTGTATATATTGTTTTAATAATACTTATCTGTTCTTTAACTTCTTTTACAATTGTTTGGAGTTGTGTAATACATCATTGCTTTTTGACTATTTTTAAAGTTAATTTATTGAAAATCTATTTTATATTTGGAAGCAAATAAAAATTAGCAGGGAATATAAAAATTAGTTTGAGGTTCTTATCAAAGCATTTTTATAAATTTTCTTTTCTTCCTATTTTACCATTATAAATGTCTTATTAGTTTGCAAATAGTTTTCAAAATTCTTGTGCTTTAAAGAAAATAAAAATAAAATTTTGTTGTTTTTTTTTTTTCTCAGAGATTTTTATCGAAAAATATAAATAATTTTTGTGCGATTCAATTTCATATCACATTAATATATTTTTTTCTATATATTTGAGTTTTGTGCAAATTTTGCCAATATCTTTTCAACATAAAATAATAGAAAAAACGAAATTAATAGTTATTTGGTTTTAGGTTTAATTGACGGTTTCCAAAAATGTATCATGAGTGTACAAAATAGTTTTTTAATTGCTGCCCGAATAAAATTTGAAAAATTTTGATTTTTGACTTCTTTTTATAAAAGATCCGTAAAAGATAGATTTTTAATCTTAATACAGACTTTTTTTGACTTTTTTGCCTTTAATAAAACAAAATCGATTATTTGACTTTCGATATATTGACTTTTGCGGACAAAATAGTATAATTTTGAACTTTTTTTCTTTGAAAAATCGATAGTTCCAAAGTCGATTTAAACAAAACTTGTTGAGACCTTTAGAAAAGAAGTTTCTATGAAAAATTAAGGCGGTCACAGTTAAAAATCGGTGCCGGCTATTTTTGAGACAACTCTCTATGTTTCAAAATTAAATGGTGACTAGTTAGACGAAAAGTGATTCAAAAATGATCGATTTTGGATTTATGCGGAAAGATTTGAGTCTTTGTGATTTCATAAGAAAAAATTGTGAATTGTTATATTATATTCAGATAAGAACAATAACGATAATTTAAAATTCAGAATATAACTATTAAAAATGATCTTTTTTGAAATTCAGAACAACAGCTCTATTAAATTTGTCTTGTTCTTGGAAAATAAAAGAAACTAGACTTTAAAAGTATTAACATTTTTTTGAAAATAGTTGTTCTTCAAAAAGAGACGTTAAATCGTATGTTTCTATAGATTTGTATTTCAACCTTTTTCCGACTTTTATTTACAAAGTCGTCTTTTTGATTTTTTTCCTACGAGATAGTCGACTTTTGAATAAAATAATCAACTTCGACTTTTCGAATATATCCGATAAAAAGTCGATTGTTCGAAAGCCTATTTATAGTCCTACAAGTAGGGTTTTATAAATCGACTTTCGAATAATCGAAAATCGAAACAATTTCGATTAATCGAAAAAAGTCGAAAAGTCGATGTCGACTATTTTGTTCCAAAAAAGTCGATACCTCTACTATCGTCTATGAAAAAGGTCGGAAAGTCGACTTTGTAAATAAAAGTCGTAAAAGTCTAAAAGAGTCGAAAAGTCGGAAAGTCGACTTTTTAAATAAAAGTTGTAAAAGTCTAAAAAAGTCGAAAATAATCAAAAAAGTCGAAAATAATCGAAAAAAGTCGAAAAATCAACTTTTCATAAAATGCAAAAAGTCGAAAAGTCGACTTTTCGTTTCAACTATAGAACCCTACATACAAGATAGAGAAAATGAGTCTTGTTTGTAAATTAAAGTAGAAAAAAGTCGAAATAGGTAGAAAAAATGGATAAAGTCTATAAAAGTAGAAAAAATCGCTACGTACAGACATATTTATAATATTATATAAAAAATCTAAAGTTTGTATTGAAAAAAACTTGAAAAAAGTCGCAAAATCAACTTTTTATACATTGAAAAAAGTCGTAAAGTCAAATTTTTATAGATTGCAAAAACTCAAAAAGTCGCAAACAAACTGACATTGCCAACTTGTACTAAATTTAACAAATAACAGAATTTTGTTTGATTTTAAAAATTGAAAATAGAATACGAAATTAAATTTCTTCCGAACAGTCAACAGCAATTAATTAATATGTACTGCATTTATATGTACTAATGTAAATGGAATCTTTTTTCAATATCTTAATTGTTATTACTTTTAAAAGTATAACAATTACTTAATACATATTCATATTTTATCTTAATACTTGTTATTATTAATATAAAATGTAAGATTATTTTGTTTAAAAAACATCAAATCTCTACTACGATATCTGTTATAAATAAATAATAAATAAATCTCGAGAATTTACATTCTCGTTTTACAAATAGTACATGGAGAGAAATTATAGGTTAATATGTATATAACGCAAAACCGTTTACAATTAGCAATACTTAGTAAATACTACATGATTGACAGATATTCATAATAAATTGCTCATGTGCCACTAAAATCTAGACGGGTGTTATATCATTTTTGCTGAAATCTATAATATTGCTGGAACCATTGTTGGTCATATCCTTGCAGGCTTCAACTTTAAGCGTTAGATTATTGAAATTTTTGGGTGTTGATAAATTTTCGTCATCTTCCTCATTCATGGTAGATAAGCGTTGATTATTTTTACTAAGAATATTTTTATTTTATATAATTTAGATTTAAGTTAATGATATTTTTAAAAGCAGATGAAGAACTTTCTAGCTTAAAATTAAAATGCTAATTTTATAACACTACAGTTTTTTTTTTTGGGCTACATTTATTGGTTTTATAACAATTTTTATGTCTTGTCTTTATTTAATTTATCTATTAGTTATTTTTGTTGTAATTATTTTAATTAGAAAACTAAAAAAAACTTACTTTTGACTGCCATTGATTTGTCGCACCTTGGCAGTTACCGGTATTATCAATTGATCGGCCGATGTACCATCCTTATTAACCTGTTGCCATATGGTGGTTCTTTGAACGTCTTGTGTAACATTTGCTTGTAGATTGGGCGTTGCATTGTTATTGGCTCCCCCATTTGCCAGGGGTATATGTATAGTTGTGGGTCCAGGATTCATAGTTGAATTGTATTTTTCATACTTATCATGATGATGATCCTTAAAATAATAGCATGGTTTGGTATTTTTTGTTTGCTCATATATACAATACATATAACTTTGTGTGTATTATATAATTTGAAATATAAGTTGGTGTAAAATCGGTTATAAGTACATCTAGAAATTTAAACCATTCTATGTCTAGCTTACTAGATTTTTATTAACAAATTGTGTATGGTGCTGTGGTGGGGAAGAAATGTGTTTTTTATATAGAACTTAGATGATTTGAAAAGAACTTTAATCCCATAACTTGTGAAAGCTTATAAAAGGTTTGCTATTTTCTAGCTTATTTTAAAATAAATTGATAAAAATTCTTTAAGTTGAGAACTTTGTATAACAACACTATGTAAGTCCTAGTTCAGTGCAGGGGTTCTCAGAAATATTAACTTCGTTAACTCTTTAAAAAATTAATTTAATTTCGCGGACCCCATAGCTATTTTGATATCTAATTGTTCTAACTGATTGCACGTCTAAAAATTGTGTTCCTTCTAGTCCATAAATCTCAAGGTTGAATAAAAGTACAGATATCATATCTTTTAAATATTCCCGTACATTGAGAATATTTAAACACTATAGACTAGACTATAGACTAGACTATAGACTAGACTATAGACTAGACTATAGACTAGACTATAGACTAGACTATAGACTAGACTACAGACTAGACTATGGACTAGACTATAGAATAGACTATAGACTAGACTATAGAATAGACTATAGACTAGACTATAGAATAGACTATAGACTAGACTATAGAATAGACTATAGACTAGACTATAGACTAGACTATAGACTAGACTATAGACCAGACTATAGACTAGACTATAGATTAGACTATAGATTAGACTATAGACTAGACTATAGACTAGACTATGGACTAGACTATAGACTAGACTATAGACTAGACTATATACTAGACTAGACTATTGACTAGACTATAGACTAGACTATAGACTAGACTATAGACTAGACTATAGACTAGACTATAGACTAGACTATAGACTAGACTATAGACTAGACTATAGACTAGACTATAGACTAGACTATAGACTAGACTATAGACTAGACTATAGACTAGACTATAGACTAGACTATAGACTAGACTATAGACTAGACTATAGACTAGACTATAGACTAGACTATATAGACTAGACTATAGACTAGACTATAGACTAGACTATAGACTAGACTATAGACTAGACTATAGACTAGACTATAGACTAGACTATAGACTAGACTATAGACTAGACTATAGACTAGACTATATAGACTATACTAGACTAGACTAGACTATAGACTAGACTATAGACTAGACTATAGACTAGACTATAGACTAGACTATAGACTAGACTATAGACTAGACTATAGACTAGACTATAGACTAGACTATAGACTAGACTATAGACTAGACTATAGACTAGACTATAGACTAGACTATAGACTAGACTGTAGACTAGACTATAGACTAGACTATAGACTAGACTATAGACTAGACTATAGACTAGACTATAGACTAGACTATAGACTAGACTATAGACTAGACTATAGACTAGACTATAGACTAGACTATAGACTAGACTATAGACTAGACTATAGACTAGACTATAGACTAGACTATAGACTAGACTATAGACTAGACTATAGACTAGACTATAGACTAGACTATAGACTAGACTATAGACTACTATAGACTAGACTATAGACTAGACTATAGACTAGACTATAGACTAGACTATAGACTAGACTATAGACTAGACTATAGACTAGACTATAGACTAGACTATAGACTAGACTATAGACTAGACTATAGACTAGACTATAGACTAGACTATAGACTAGACTATAGACTAGACTATAGACTAGACTATAGGCTACACTACAGACTAGACTATAGACTAGACTATAGGCTACACTACAGACTAGACTATAGACTAGACTGTAGACTAGACTATAGACTAGACTATAGACTAGACTATAGACTAGACTATAGACTAGACTATAGACTAGACTATAGACTAGACTATAGACTAGACTATAGACTAGACTATATACTAGACTATATACTAGACTATAGACTAGACTACAGACTAGACCAGAGATTAGACTATAGATTAGACTATAGACTAGACTATAGACTAGACCAGAGAATAGACTATATATAGACTGGACCATAGACTATATACTGGTCTATTGAGTACTATAAGAACTACTTATCAAAATTTATAAATTTGAAAAAAGTACTAAAAATGTCGTGGGGTACTAAGGTATTTTTCGATATCAAAAGGTACTAAAAAAGTATTAAAGTACTGAATTTTCCATGACTGATATGTATGTATGTAGAAGAAGAGTAGAGTAATAGATAGAGAGAGAAATAAGTGTATATAAATTAAACCAGAATAATTAGAGAAGTAATTACCAATGCTGAAAACTGATAATATTTCGATAATGATTTTGAAAACTTTTAAAACCAATTAATTAAAAGTGGAAAGTAAACAGTGGGTGTAGGGGATATATTTTTTGGTGAATAATTTTATTTAATCACTATAGTATATTTCAAAAAAACAATTACTTAAAAGTAAATTAATTCTTTTTTAAGTTTCGTTTACATAAAGCTTTAAAATTAATTAAACAAACAGTTAAAAAGTATGTGTGATGTTTGGTAATAGATCAGAGTTTTTAATGGTTTCTTTAGGACTGTCTGAATAATTTCTTTAGTTTAAAATCAATTTTCTGTTTCTTTTTTTCAAATTTGTTTATAACTGTTTTATATAAAAATTTTTGTAAAAATCTTTTGCTGATTTATATTTTTATTGGTTTTTTCTTTCTTTTTTTTTTGTTAGGAAATCATTGTCTTTTTTGTAGTTTTTTTTTTGTTGTTATATAATTAAATATAAAATATATTTTTATAGCATTATACATATAATACGTGTTTAGGTACGTTTTTATATTGACTTAGCGGGTTTTCTTTTAAAATATTTAGTTTTTAATAAAAATAATAAAATAATAAAAAAAAATAAAATTGAAAAAAATTAAAAGAAAGCTCTAAAAACAACTATAAACTACGGTATTTGTATGTGGCTTAAAAACAAAATATTTAAATATAAAGGCAACAATTTAAAATACTTAAAAAAAGGGTGGCGTATTAAATATTTAATATAAAATAAAATGACTTTTGAACTTGTTGTTGTAGTTTAAAAATTTGATAATTATAATAAAAAATAATTAATTAATTAAATTATATGGCTGGCTCTATTATTAATATATATTAAAAAAAACAAATGCACATAAATGCATGCCTACTTAAGAAAATAAAATTTTAAATAAAAATTATTCTAAAATAAAATATTTTTCTTTTTTGAACAAATACTGATTTGCTTAGATATTATAAATATATTATACATACATATAACAAAATTATACTTAAGACTAAATTAAAATAATAATTATGCAAATAATTAAAAAAATAATAAAATTTAAACTACAGTGCTAGTATAACGTTTGAAAAGTTACAGAACAGAAAAACTACTGTGCAACAAAAATACACATAGAGAAAAATCATAAAACACAATTTTTATTTTGGTGTTTTTTTTTGAGAAAAAAAAAAAAAAAAAAAAAATTAAATTAAATGAAAAAAATAATAAAGAAATAAAATGAAACAGTTTAAAAAGTTTAAACCTCCTCCTCCCACTTTAAGGTGCAAATAGTAGCAAAGTAAACATAAGTAGTGAGTGGAGTGGTTGTCGCCTTGTAGTGTAAAGGGTGGCTAGAGGTCATAAACTTCTGTGATAAAATGTTTTTTTTATCGTAAAAAGTGCATTGCATTTAATTCTTTTTGTAAAAATTTGTATTTTTTTAAATTGATTTTTTGAGGTTTTGTTTGTTTTTATTTTTTCAATAAGGAACTTTGTGCTTCCAATTCTTTTTCATTCGCCTGTGTTAGACTACCATTTCGAATGTTGATTTTGCTACTATTTTTGGCAGGTTTCTCATTTTTAGAGCTTGACCCACCATCACTACCACCAAAACAAGGTAATAATTTCCTAAATAATCCCACCTCAGCATCCAATTGATGTAGATCATCGGCATTTTGTCTCTTTGTCATCTCGGGCATTATGTCGTCGAGTATCTTAAGTTCACGGCGTGTGAATATCAAATCCAGCGATTTACGTATACCAATCATAACAACCAACATTAGAGGGAACAATATGGAGGTCGATGAGAAGGATTTTATGAGCCATAAGGCTATCAAACAAGCCAATTGTATGAATGTAAAGAGATGAACACGTTTAATGGGGACCTGCAAATAGATTAGAAAAGATATATGATAAATACCATGGTTTTTAAGGGTCGAAATTAAATTTCTATTCTAAAACCCTTAATATCCAAAATTAAAAACCTACCTGTCTAAGGAACATATAGTCAGGTTGATATTTAGCCGGCATAAACATGATTAAAATACGATCGAAGAACTGTAAACCTTTGAGCGAGGCCACACCCATATACAGGAAAACGCCAAACAAAACCGGCATAGGAATATGACACAAAATGGGCGTTAAGAAGACGGACAAACCAATGGTAAGGAAAATCAAGACATGTGTAACACGCTGTTCACGAACACCCAAAAATTGAGGTTTTTCACCGGGAGCTGAGCATTCCGATTCCTGTTTTAGAGAATTAACATGATTAATACTTAAAACAGTAGCGGCCACAAACCTGTAAAGAGAGAAAAGGGAAACATACACTAAATAAAAAGATTCTCTTACAAAATTAACCGCAACTTACCAAGGCAAACCCATGACACTGCAGATTTGTATTAATATGGCCAAAATGAAAAGATCCAAATGATAACCACAACCCTTCTTCAATTTATTCTCTTTGCGATTGATAATAACAGCTGTAATCTGTTGATCCATGAATATAAGTATAGTGCCCAACATGGCTGGTATAACGGCTATAACCGCCGACCAGATGGGATTGTTTTCAGTAAACGGTGGTATAAGCCAATCACGGCTGGGCAATGTAGGTTTCAATTCATGTGGCACCTCTAGTTTAGGCGTATCCACTTGCATTAAAAAGTCCAACAGGCTCATGCTGACAATGGCAATAATAACGGAGAAATCGCTGATATATTGACGTACCACAGTGGGGAAGAATAAAGCATTTTTGAAATCTTTCAAAATGGTAGATATGATAAAGGTACCCAAAAACAATATAACGGACATGAGGAATATATTGGAGTTATCTGGTAGATCACAATCTAAGCCCACTAAAGTGCCATTGTTAGCCTAGAAATGATAAATAAATGTTTATTACTTAATCACTATAAAAAAGAGGGTTTTAGGAAACTTACCAGACAATAATTTTTCTCGTATTTGGCAAAATCCAATATAGTGGCATTACTACCCGGTGGGGGAGTACAAACACAATCATATATCTCCTGATTAACCGGAAACTTTTTACCGATTTTCAAAACATTTTCAACAGCCTGAAATTTTTTAGATTATAGTTTAATAAGAAGATTTAAGGGGTGTTTAACAAATCCTACCTTCATTATAAATATAAATGCAATAAGAGTGGCAAAGTTTTCTTCAGTGAAACGGGTTATATAGCAGACCAAAGCACTGGCATCTATGGCTGTTAGTATCAGTAATATTACCGCTATCCAAGTGCCTATCCAGAAACGGAAGGTCATATAATCCCAACCTTGTTTTAAGCAAAAATCATAAACAATTGTTTCGAATACCAAAACCGGACCAGTTGAACCCAATATGGTCAAAGGTTGACCCGAGAATAGACCATAACCTATGCCGCATACAAAACCAGATACTAAAGATTCCATGGCAGCCATATTTTTACCAGTGGCCTGAGACAATAGGCCACCGAAAGTAATAATAGGAGAGAGACAAGCAAAATACAAGAAAATCCAAGAAGCCACACACTGCATCGAAACGCCATCGGTAAAGTCCGATAAATAAAAGGGAGCCTTACGTTTGACATCGTTTATTAAACCACCAAATAAGCGACCCGAACGCGATAAACCTGATTCTTCTCTGAGGCGTTGTTCTTCCTCTTCTTCGTCTACTTCTTCTTTGGGTACCTCTGGTGGGCGTTTGCGTATCTCTTGTGAAGGAATGGCGGCTGGAGGTTCTATACGTATGGTAGGATCCCATTCACCGGGTGGCAATACCGTCACAGCATCCAAGAACTCATCTATACCCGCCAACAAATGATCACGTTTGCGAGCTCTATAGGCCACTTCATGGAAGATTTCATCAGACATCAGCGTGGCCATGGCACGACCAATTTCATGAAAATTACTTTGACTGCCAGGTGGTCCTAATAATATAAATATAAATCTGTGAAAAAAGAAAAAAACTTTATTTAGAAGGAACTCGCACATTTAAAACTGATGAAGTAATACCTGGTGGGAACTGGTACTTCGGTTAGATCACCCATAACAGAAGCCTCCTTTAAGCGTATAAACCCAGCCAAAGGTTTTTCCAAGAACTCCACTTCACCCACCAAAATATTGCTGGCTTCGGCACCAGGTGGTATTTTGCGCATAAAATGCATATTGCCGCGATGATCGCTCAAATCGGTGCCACTGCTGTTGCGTTGTATCGACTGGCTGCTGGGGCTTTTGATCATGTCTTCTGTTATAACGGGCACTTTATTATTTTTACGTAATTTTTTAGCTTGTTCTTTTTAATATTTTAAACAAATTTTACCAATATTTTTTTTATTGCAAAATACAAATACAAAATTTACCAACAAATTTACAATTGCAAATAAAAGTCAAATTTTACAACAACAGAAATTTACAAGAAATCAAAATAAAATCGTGCAAAAGTAACGAGGATTAGGTGTAAATAAAATAAAAAAGAAGAAATAAATAAAATAATTAAAATTAATATTTGTGTTCTAAATTAAATCAAAAAGCCAGTACAAAGAGAATATTGAGAAAAACATTTATTTTACAAAGAAACGAACATGAAAACTTTGACAGTTTGCCAGCGCAAGATGAGTGTAAGTAGTAATAATGTTAATAGGCAGAGAGGAAAAAGAGGGTGATCATGATGAAAATATATATAGAGAGAGATATGTGTTACTAATTAGTTCTGGTGTTAGAGAGTGTAATTTAGTTATAGTGCTTGTCACAGGATTCATATCCTTAATGTCAAATGTGTTTAATTTTTACAAATGTGTGTAAATATGTAATAGATTTAAAAAATAATACCTCATGCTTATTTTTTTGTTGTATGTTTATCTTGTTTTTGTAGGTTATAACCATTAACTGAACCAATCGGAGTTTTTTTTTTTTAATTATTCACAATATTCAACATATTTATAGTTTTTTATATATAAATTATTAAAGGCAAACAAACCAAAGAATAATAATTTACAGAGATTCAACGAAAAATTTATACAAATGTCTTCAATTTCAACAATAACGTTCTTTTTTTGTTTGTTATATAAAAATTTTATAGGTTTTTACCATTTGGCACGCTTAGGTTTTTCGGTGATTTAGTGCCACCTGGTACGGTTAAGAAACGTCCACCCATGGCACTGATGTCATCACTTTTATTCCCATTCGTACTGGCTGTTAGTGATAGGGGTGATGTTGCTGTCAGACCCGGTGCTGATGAGTAACTATGATCTTCCACTAGAATGGGGGGGTTGGTTTTTATGTTTTAAGTTTTTTTTTATTTTTTTAGACGGGAAACTATTTTTTTATACTAAATATTTGAAAGCTAGATTTCTTTGCAGATTTGTCAGTTAAAAAGCACGATCAGCAAATCAAATACTGATAATTAATATTTAGAATTTTGATACTAGAAAAAGTTCTATATACAAAAGGCTTTATTAAAGATTTTGTTGTTAAAATGTCGTTGAATATATTGAGGAATCAAAGGGTTAACAGAGAAAAGATTACACCGCAGATAAAATATCCTATAACCAACAATTGATAGAGACTTGACCAGATACTGAAATTTGTGATGAGTAAAAAACATGAACTGATTCCAGACAAAGCTTCGACGTCCTGAGAAATCAACAGTTTCGATTTATCTATATTTATTTCGAACCACTAATAAGTTCTAATTCAGCTCTTGTTCAGTTCTAGCTCAGTTCTAGTTCAGTTCTAGTTCAGTTCTAGTTCAGTTCTAGTTCAGTTCTAGTTCAGTTCTAGTTCAGTTCTAGTTCAGTTCTAGTTCAGTTCTAGTTCAGTTCTAGTTCAGTTCTAGTTCAGTTCTAGTTCAGTTCTAGTTCAGTTCTAGTTCAGTTCTAGTTCAGTTCTAGTTCAGTTCTAGTTCAGTTCTAGTTCAGTTCTAGTTCAGTCTAGTTCTAGTTCAGATCTAGTTCAGTTCTAGTTCAGTTCTAGTTCAGTTCTAGTTCAGTTCTAGTTCAGTTCTAGTTCAGTTCTAGTTCAGTTCTAGTTCAGTTCTAGTTCAGTTCTAGTTCAGTTCTAGTTCAGTTCTAGTTCAGTTCTAGTTCAGTTCTAGTTCAGTTCTAGTTCAGTTCTAGTTCAGTTCTAGTTCAGTTCTAGTTCAGTTCTAGTTCAGTTCTAGTTCAGTTCTAGTTCAGTTCTAGTTCAGTTCTAGTTCAGTTCTAGTTCAGTTCTAGTTCAGTTCTAGTTCAGTTCTAGTTCAGTTCTAGTTCAGTTCTAGTTCAGTTCTAGTTCAGTTCTAGTTCAGTTCTAGTTCAGTTCTAGTTCAGTTCTAGTTCAGTTCTAGTTCAGTTCTAGTTCAGTTCTAGTTCAGTTCTAGTTCAGTTCTAGTTCAGTTCTAGTTCAGTTCTAGTTCAGTTCTAGTTCAGTTCTAGTTCAGTTCTAGTTCAGTTCTAGTTCAGTTCTAGTTCAGTTCTAGTTCAGTTCTAGTTCAGTTCTAGTTCAGTTCTAGTTCAGTTCTAGTTCAGTTCTAGTTCAGTTCTAGTTCAGTTCTAGTTCAGTTCTACTTCAGTTCTAGTTCAGTTCTAGTTCAGTTCTAGTTCAGTTCTAGTTCAGTTCTAGTTCAGTTCTAGTTCAGTTCTAGTTCAGTTCTAGTTCAGTTCTAGTTCAGTTCTAGTTCAGTTCTAGTTCAGTTCTAGTTCAGTTCTAGTTCAGTTCTAGTTCAGTTCTAGTTCAGTTCTAGTTCAGTTCTAGTTCAGTTCTAGTTCAGTTCTAGTTCAGTTCTAGTTCAGTTCTAGTTCAGTTCTAGTTCAGTTCTAGTTCAGTTCTAGTTCAGTTCTAGTTCAGTTCTAGTTCAGTTCTAGTTCAGTTCTAGTTCAGTTCTAGTTCAGTTCTAGTTCAGTTCTAGTTCAGTTCTAGTTCAGTTCTAGTTCAGTTCTAGTTCAGTTCTAGTTCAGTTCAGTTCTAGTTCAGTTCTAGTTCAGTTCTAGTTCAGTTCTAGTTCAGTTCTAGTTCAGTTTAGTTAGTTCAGTTCAGTTCTAGTTCAGATCTAGTTCAGTTCTAGTTCAGTTCTAGTTCAGTTCTATTTCTGTTCTAGTTCAGTTCTAGTTCAGTTCTAGTTCAGTTCTAGTTCAGTTCTAGTTCGGTTCTAGTTCGGTTCTAGTTCGGTTCAAGTTCAGTTGTAATACAGTCTTTACTTTTAAAATGTTTGAAAAGTTGTAAAATAATACAAAAATATTATCGGGACATTTTATCGGTTGATTTTGGTGAAAGTGTACTTGCAGTGACCATTCACCTAAAGACTAAATCTGTTCCATATTATTGGATTACAGGTCAAATTATAACATTTGAGCAACGAATACCGCTCTCTTGAATATGATTTTCAATACTGGGAAGTTAAGTAAATCAAAAATTTTCTTATATTATTGTCAAGTTATTCATAATGCATTTATTATTCTGAATTTCCTAAATCCGGGAGTACATGTTCGTAAATATTTCCGGATCGTCGAAATTCAAAAAAGATCGGAAAGTTAAAATAATAAAAAAAAACTTATCAGTTTTAAAACCAGCTAATACTGTAAGCAAAGATTATAGAAAGTGAGAAAGAGAAGGTAAATAGAGAGCCAAAACAAAGTTTGTAACTGAAAAGTTAATATCGATGTTATTAATTTTATTATTAATCTAATCAGAAACTGCTAATTACGGTTTTAATAACATTTTGCACTTAAATGGAAGGACAATTTGAAACGATCTATAAAAATTGACTAGGAACACGAATATTAAGACATGTACAAATTATAAAAATATGTATAAAGTAACAATAAAGATTTTTTTCCATATCAAATTTTGAAACATTAAAATTTATATACAAATATGAAAGTACATATGTATGTAAATAGATTTGATATTTTGAAACAGAGACAAAAGATAGTGTCAAAGAATTTAGACAAATAACATAGAGGTTAGAAAAGGAGTGAGGAGAGAAAAACATATTGCAGAGAATATAAGAGAACATTAAAAGTGTTTTAAATATGTATGTAGAACTTCATATAAAAAAAAAGATTAATAGTTATTAAATAAATGTTAAATTTAAGGTTATTTCATAGTTTAAAGTTTAAATGTAGTTTAAGTAGTAGTAAGTATAATGTATTTTATTATAAACAAAACCTTTGTTATGTTTGTTAGTTGAAAATCCATGAGAACTACAACTAGCTTGACTGTTTTGGGAGGCTGTTGAGGCCCCCGCATGAAACCAGGTGGTAACACCAATGTTTCCCAGATGAGTGGTGGCAATGTGACCAAAATCGGCTAAATTAATTATAACGAATGAATGGGATATATATATAGATACAAATGTAGCAAACAAATTTATTACATATATTTTCTTAATTATTTATAAGGAGTTAGATATGGGGTATAAAGAGAGAGAGAGAGTGTGATTAAGGGAGAGATCGAAGAGATCATATGACTCTCTGTGATGATGAGATGAATTCACAATGATGATTTTTTATAATACAGTAATTGTGGGGGGTGAAAGGGTTTTGATTTCTAGAAACTAGTTAGTTACAGTGATAATGCTGCTGCTGATGATGATCATGAAGAGTGAGTGATTGATGATGATGGCGGTGGAAGTATAGAGGCTGCTTTAGAAGTTTTATAATATTTTGTAGCCATTTTTTAACTTAGGAATCATATACTCAAAGCATTTGCTTAAATTTTGAATAGAAAGTGCTCTGCAACTTTTTTACAAGTGTTACAAAATTAAGATATACAACATTTCCAATGCAAAGAATATATGTTTTTCTTTTAGAATTGGAAATTTTGTATAAGTTTTGAATCATTAAAGATAATATTTTAGAGTTCCAAAAAAGAAGCTGTAATATTCAAGCAAATCTAGATAGAAACAACTTTTGTTGAAATATATTTCTTTTGTACCTGTGGGTACAGCGAGATAACCACCTCGCTGATCTCTACTGGTGGCATACTGTAGATGTGAACTGCTATCAAGTCCTGTTGAGGACACATTCACATGCAAAGAGTGTGTAGAGGCATGTAAATCTTGAAAATTCAATTAATATTAATTTTTATTCATTGTTAGTAAATATTAATCCCACCTATATATATATTAGATACTACTAATTAAGTATGTATTTAAAATAAACGGACTTTAATTAATACTTTACTCTATTAAAACTAAGAGCTACTATGTGATAGTAACGGACTGATTACTTTTCCGGAAATCCATGTTTGATTTTGACTACATACAATTGTAATTGAGGGTATATGTAAGTTATTAGTGTGATAAGACCTTTCTAAATGACTATAATTATAATGAAAAAAAATGTTAATGATGTTCTGATTTTATTTAACTATGCAGATTTTATAAGACAATCAATGTATGTTTAATGAACTTTGTCTGACAAAAGCTTTTTCGTTAAAATGATTTTTTGTTTTAAATTTTCCCAACACACGTATAAGTGTTTGGTTGTATTTTCTAAATTCTATTTTAAAATAAAACCAACATTAACTTACTTTTCGATGATGACTGATTGCGACCAATGTCTGCCAATGAACGTATTATTGGCAATTTTGTTTTCTTATTGTACTCGTGCTGATGACGATGACGCCTTAATAGAGCGTCCTTAACTTTATCACGTGATTCGGGTGGTAGTGCTCTGGCATTGACCATGTGTTCACAGGCTAAATCTGCTATTAAATCCAAATTATTGGCTTCCATGTCAAGTATAACGGTGCCGTTTAGCAGTAGGCTTCTAAGTTCAAACAATGAATGTAATGACAAAGTGGCCACATGTGGCTTTGACCAACGATTACCGCCCTCCTCGACATCCTCTTCGAATTTAATCCATCTTGCTGTTTCTTTCCATTCAATTTCGTCACCTTCCTTAACCAACGTTAAATACTCGGAGAATAGGGGATGTGAAACGTGTGTTCCATCGTCGGCATCTTCTCCCAATATGAATTGTACACGTTGAGCAGGTGGTGTCACTGGAGGTTAAAATGTAATATAAAGAAATTAATTAGCAAGAAATTAAACTTATATTTTATTTGTAATATAATCTTGTTGCTTTAAGAAACAATTAACTAATTGTTTTTGTTTTTGTCTTGCGTCTTGTTATATTTTGTAAAATATGTATTGTGCAATTTAAATTGCATGTCTAATAATAATTTTCAAGTTTATGTTTTAGCATTTCTATTATTTTTAGTTAATTTTAATATCATTTAACTAATGAAATTTGTAACGTTTTATCTTCTAAAATTTTTAAATCGTTTGAATAATTGTTTTTAATTGTAATTTTTTATTTTATTTTATTGAAATCATTAAAAGTATTTTTTTCCTTGTTTTTTTGCAGATTCCGAATCCTGAAAGACAAAATTATTATTGGGTAAGTGAAAATTCTTTCCAAAGAAACGCATGTATAAACTAAATTGATAAGATCGTGATATTAATCGCATGTTCCTGAGTTTAGATGTGTCAATAGAATATACAACTCTACAAACTTTAAACTAGACCATTGTCTAGACTATTAGCAGGGCTATAGTACGGACTACTATCAAGACAATAGACTAGACTATTGTCCAGACTATACTTGATTAAAATCCATATAAGAGACTAAACTATAAACTACGCTATAGTCTATACTATATACTAGGCTATGGTACATATTGTAAACTACACTATAGCCCAGATTATATACTTTTTAAACTATAAACTACGCTATAGTCTATACTATATACTAGGCTATGGTACATATTGTAAACTACACTATAGCCCAGATTATATACTTTTTAGACTATAGTCTAAATAATAGACTAGAGGTCAGATTCTAGAGCAGAATATATTACTTACTATACACTAGGATATATTCCATAATAGACTTGACTATAAACTAGACTACGGACTAGACTATAGACTACACTAGACTAGACTAAATGCTATGCTATGGACTAGACTATAGTCTACAGACTAGGCTATAGACTAGACTATAGACTAGACTATAGACTAGACTATAGACTAGACTATAGACTAGACTATAGACTAGACTATAGACTAGACTATAGACTAGACTATAGACTAGACTATAGACTAGACTATAGACTAGACTATAGACTAGACTATATGACTAGACTATAGACTAGGACTATAGACTAGACTATAGACTAGACTATAGACTAGACTATAGACTAGACATAGACTAGACTATAGACAGACTATAGACTAGACTATAGACTAGACTATAGACTAGACTATAGACTAGACTATAGACTAGACTATAGACTAGACTTATCGACTGACTATAGACTAGACTATAGACTAGACTATAGACTAGACTATAGACTAGACTATAGACTAGACTAGATAGACTAGACTAATAGACTAGACTTAGACTGACTACTTGGACTATAGACTAGACTATAGACTAGACTATAGACTAGACTATAGACTAGACTATAGACTAGACTATAGACTAGACTATAGACTAGACTATAGACTAGACTATAGACTAGACTATAGACTAGACTATAGACTAGACTATAGACTAGACTATAGACTAGACTATAGACTAGACTATAGACTAGACTATAGACTAGACTATAGACTAGACTATAGACTAGACTATAGACTAGACTATAGACTAGACTATAGACTAGACTATAGACTAGACTATAGACTAGACTATAGACTAGACTATAGACTAGACTATAGACTAGACTATAGACTAGACTATAGACTAGACTATAGACTAGACTATAGACTAGACTATAGACTAGACTATAGACTAGACTATAGACTAGACTATAGACTAGACTATAGACTAGACTATAGACTAGACTATAGACTAGACTATAGACTAGACTATAGACTAGACTATAGACTAGACTATAGACTAGACTATAGACTAGACTATAGACTAGACTATAGACTAGACTATAGACTAGACTATAGACTAGACTATAGACTAGACTATAGACTAGACTATAGACTAGACTATAGACTAGACTAGACTAGACTATAGACTAGACTATAGACTAGACTATAGACTAGACTATAGACTAGACTATAGACTAGACTATAGACTAGACTATAGACTAGACTATAGACTAGACTATAGAGTAGACTATAGACTAGACTATAGACTAGACTATAGACTAGACTATAGACTAGACTATAGACTAGACTATAGACTAGACTATAGAGTAGACTATAGACTAGACTATAGAGTAGACTATAGACTAGACTATAGACTAGACTATAGACTAGACTATAGACTAGACTATAGACTAGACTATAGACTAGACTATAGACTAGACTATAGACTAGACTATAGACTAGACTATAGACTAGACTATAGAGACTATAGACTAGACTATAGACTAGACTATAGACTAGACTATAGACTAGACTATAGACTAGACTATAGACTAGACTATAGACTAGACTATAGACTAGACTATAGACTAGACTATAGACTAGACTATAGACTAGACTATAGACTAGACTATAGACTAGACTATAGACTAAACTATAGACTAGACTATAGACTAGACTATAGACTAGACTATAGACTAGACTATAGACTAGACTATAGACTAGGCTATAATCCAAACTTTATACCAGACAATAAACCAGACTAAAGTCCAGATTATAAACTAGACTAGTCCAGACTATAGTCTTGACTATCGAACACTAAAGTTCTTACTTCTTATAGACAATAGTTCTACATTCCAGATTGTAGACTAGAATCATTTTGGAAGCCAGCTTAATTTATTCTTGAAATTTTAAACGAATATCTTGAATGAATGAGACGTCAATATAACATTTAGCTTTTAACTTTGTAATTGCAAATATAACTCACAGTATGAAATCGTTTTGCCATTAATAACTTTTTTCAAATTTCTTAAAAAGGTCCCTTTTTTAAAGCTTTTGTTGTGACACTTTTTAAGCATTACATATTAATATCAATATACACAATATATTTCAATAAACATGTTTTCGATTTTAAAAACCTTAAATAACAAAACAAATAGGGTCAAAATCCTCTATACCCTAACCCACGCAAACCTCTCAATAATGAAAATGTTTTCATTTTCAATATATGTATTTTCAAACACACTTTAGTGTCTACGAAAGAGCGAACATATTTTATGAAAATGTTTTGTTTTCTTTTATAATCGTGTAAGTATCATGTACATATTCCTTACCTGGTCTTTCCACCTCCGGTTGTCTTTCATCGCCGCTACTCTCACTTTTGCTGTGGTGATGTTTGCGTCTTCTTTGTGAATGGCGTCGACCGCCAGGTACATGTACGCCCACATAAACAGAATGTGCTCGATGTCCTGGCAAAATTAACCATAAAAAATGTAAAGAAAATTAAATAAAAGACATTTTAATTATGTCAAATAAAATAAAATTACACTTTCTGCTTATAGATTGTAATTAACAATTTAATATTATTTATTTGAGAGAAACAAACAAACACACACACACATTCAACCCAACAGCTAGACACATGTATCAGATGAAAATATATATATGAAATATATAAAAGCATTATTTGTTTATTATATACTATACATATGTATGTGAATGTATGTATGTTTGTAAGTAGGGTATTGTATTATATACATTTATTATCTGTTGACTGAGTGTGGTGTTACTGACAATTGTTTATATAATAGACACTTGGGCGACATAAGATTAAAATTTATTTCTTTTTATATGTATTTAAACATTAATATTTAATTTTCAATATTTAATTTTGTAAAACGATTTTACCAGAAAAATATTCAATTGACTCGTTCACTACAATTTAACTAGTTCTCAAAATCTTATTAGAGTGAAATTTGTCATTCATCGACAAATTTTAAAACTGATTTCCATATTTTTCGCAAAATTCAAACTCATAATCAAAAAGTTTTTAAAATTTTCGAAAATTCGAACTTATGTACTTTCGAAAGAAACATTTACATATAATTCGAATTTGAAGCTAATTCGTAGAATATTAATTTTTTATTTATAATAAAATTTAGAATAAATTAATATTAAACAGTAGTGTTGTAGGCAAATAAATACATATCTATATTTTGTTTAAATAATAATTAAAATACATTGTTGACATAAATACAAAACCGGCTGCTGTCATACGAATAAGTTATAAACACTTAATCAAATTCATATAACTAATACGTCATGTTGCACGCTTATTGAAAACACTCGAAAAAATTACTTATTAATTTAATTTACACTAAAAAAATTAATGTTACAATTTCAAAAGGATAGCAAAAGGTTAAAATAATTAACATTTTTTCAGGTTTTTTGAAACATTTTATTAAAAAATTAAATAAAATGTTAATTTATTAAATAAATTGTTTTAAAAATTTTTATAAATTCTATTTGAAACTAATTGAATTTTCTTAAAACGAAATATTTTTTATCGCCTTTAAAACACATGCTACAAATTGTTACGCTTTAATAGCTACAGTTCAAATCAAGGTTATCTTTAAATATTTGAAAAAATTTTAATTACATTTAAGCAAATTTATTAAATAATGAATGGGTGGTGGTAAATTAATAGTCTGCTATTAAAATAACAGTTTTGCTCGCCTTACGCACCAAATATTATTTTTTACATAGCGACGCATGACATTAATTTATTTAAAAGTAAGTTTTTTCATAAATTTGTTATTTAGCCAGCAGTTAAAAAAAAAAAACAAAACAAAATCTACAAAAAAAAATTCATACCTAAAAAAAATTACCATAACTGATGTCTGGTTTAACAGGTCTCTGTGTGTTAACATTTTTTTCTACCACATGATACAATGTGTCGCTGTTGTACAATATGTTGTTGTTGGAGTGTAAAGTTACATTATTTACATACATTTAACACATCAAGTTAAGAAAAACACTATTTAAACAAAAAATTCAAAAACCTTAATGGAATGTTAACTCGTGGTAGGTCTTAAATGGTCTGCCTTTTTTGTTTGAAATTTAAAACAGAAATGTTTGGTTTTCTGTTACAAAGTAAACAATTTGTTTTATAATTTGTTAATGAATTGAACAAATTTTTAAACAAATAAATCGTAAGGGAAAAAAGTAATTTTTTCTCACGATAAAATGGAATTGATTTTGTGTTTTTAATTGTAACTAATCAACGTAACTTATACCATATATTTCCCGAATTATAGATTAGACTATAATCCTGGCTATATATTAGACTAAAGACTAGACTAAAGACTAGACTATAGACCAGACTACAAAATAGATTATAATCCAGACTACAGATTAGTCTACAGTCCTGAATATAGACTAGACTATAGTCAAGACTATAGACTAGACTATAGACTTCCATATAGTCCAGACTATAGACTATACTATACTTCAGGCTAGAGACTAGACTATAGTCCACACTAGACACTAGAAAATAGTCCACACTAGAGACTAGACTATTGTCCGACTACTTACTAGACTGTAGCCTAGACTATAGATTATACTATAGTCCAGACTAAACTATACTTCAAACTATGGACTATATACGAGACTAGACTATAGTCCAGACTATAGACTAGACTATAGTCCAGACTATAGATTAGTCGAAACTATAGACTAGACTATAGTCAAGAATATAGACTAGTCTATAGTCCACACAAGAGACTAGACTATAGTCCACACTAGAGACTATAGACTTGACTAGACTATAGACTAGACTATAGTCCAGACTATAAACTAGGCTATAGTCCAGACTATAGACTAGGCTATAGTCCAGACTATAGACTAGACCAAGCTATAGACTAGGCTATAGACCAGACTATAGACTTGGCTATAGTCCAGACTATAGACTAAACTATAGTCCACACCAGAGACTAGACTATAGTCCGCACTAGAGACTAGACTATTGTCCAGTCTAGATACTAGACTATAGTCCAAGCTATAGACTAGGCTATAGTCCAGACTATAGACTAGGCTATAGTCCACACTATAGACTAGAATACAGTCCAGACAATAGCCTAGACTATAGACTAGTCTAGACTATAGTTAAGACTATAGACTAGACTATAGTCCAGACTAGAGACTATAGTCCAGACTATAGACTATTGTCCAGACTATAGACTATAGTCCAGACTATAATTTAGACTATAGTCCAGACTATAGACTATAGTCCAGACTATAGACTTTAGTTTAGACTATAGACTACACTATAGTCAAGACTATATACTTTACTAAACTATAGTCCAGACTATAGACTAGTCCGAA
Organism: Lucilia sericata; assembly: GCF_015586225.1. Taxonomy (NCBI): domain Eukaryota; kingdom Metazoa; phylum Arthropoda; class Insecta; order Diptera; family Calliphoridae; genus Lucilia; species Lucilia sericata. Next base: position 159,793 of record NW_023994485.1, read on the forward strand.
CTATAGACTAGGTCTCGACTATATACTAGACTATAGTAACACTAGAGACTAGACTATTGTCCAGACTAGCTACTATAGTCCAAACTATAGACTAGGCTATAGTCCAGACTAGATACTAGACTATAGTCCAAACTATAGACTAGGCTATTATCCAGACTGACTAGACTACAGTCCAGACTATAGACTAGACTATAGTTTAGACTATAGTCTAGACTATTGTTCAGACTATATAGTAGACTAGACTATAGTCCAGATTGCAGAATAGACTATAGACCAGACTATAGCCTAGATTATCGACTAGACTATAGTCAAGTCTATTAACTAGACTATTGACTACCATATAGTCCAGACTATAATCCAGATTATAGACCAGACTAGACTGTAGTCCAGACTATAGACTAGATTATAGTCCGGACTTTGGACTAGACTACAGTCCAGATTATAGACTAGACTATAGTCCATACGAGACTATTTTCCAGACTATGGATTAGACTACACATTAGATTCTAGTCCAGGCTATAGACAAGCTTATAGTCCAGACAATCTTCAAGGCTATAGTCCATATTCGAGACTATACTAAAGTCCATACTATAGACTGGACTTTAGTCCAAATAAAGAATAAACTATATAACTTGGACTATATGCTAGACTAAAGTCTATAGAGTAGGCTATAGTCCATGACATATACTAGACTATAGACTATACTAATATCCAGATTACAGGCTATACTATAGACAAGACTATAGACTAGATTATAGACCATACTATAGACCAGACTATAGACCAGACTATGGACCAGACTATAGACTGGACTATAGTCCAAACTATAGACAAGGCCGTGTACCACCTCATAGACTATACTATAGTCTAGACTATAGACTAGACAATAGTCCAGATTAGAGAATAGACTATAGACAAGTCTTTAGACCATACTATAGAATAGATTATAGACATGACTATAGTTTAGACTATTATTCACAAAAAAACTGATTTTTTTAGTAAAAAGTTTTTCACTCACCTTCAAAATCATTTTCTGTAAATTGTTGTGTAAAATCCTGTTCCCCTATACGAGGATCCTTAGAAGCCTCATCATCACCGCTGGAAGTATGCATGGTCCACGGTCTGTAATTAAACAAAAAATAAATAAAACGTCGTAATTAATAAAAAAATTACTTTTAAATTTAAATATAGACAGTTTAATAGATTAAGTTCTGCGTTATATAATCACATAAAGGTATAAAAAAACAATAACAATGTATAAATAAATTACTAATTATAAATGATTTATGCACATTTAACATTTTTTTCTATTTTATTAAACAAATATTATTTAAAAAGAATTACAATAATCTCAGCGGAATGTGTGTGTTTATTACAACTAGACGTTGGGTGGAGGGTGTTATAATAAATAAATATTTGCATAATTGTATTAAAACTTGTTTGAATTTTGATTACTGCATTTGTCATGATCGACAACACCCACAAAATATGACGAGAATTTATGTAAATTAAAAAAGAAAATAGGATGAACAAATCTTTTGTATTGTTTTGTAATAACTTACAATTTTGTTAATAAATAACAAACTAGAAAATGGTTGAAATTTATTAATCATTACTATGATTAAGTCAATTAAAAAAATAATAATAAATTGTATTTTCATTATAACTTTCGTATAAATTAATAATTTATAAAAATTATTAACAGGATTTGTTGTAAATCTGTTTACTTCACTTTTTAATAATTTCTACATAAATTATTTTTATTCTTTATGGAATTTTTTTTATTAAAAGTTGAGGCATTTTACAAAATTAAAAAATAATTTAAAATCTAAAATATTAGTTATATTTTAAAGATCTTTAATACAAAAGATCATTTCATATTTACATGATCATTTGTTTATTAATTTTTCTGTTTTTTATAAATATTAAAAAAAATTGATAAATATTTACAGATTGTATAAAAAAATTTTAATAAAATTACGTTGTAAATTTACAATTATAACACTTTTTATATAAACCCACCCAGCAAAGATTATTTGTTTTTATAATTTATTTAAATATTTATCTACACTTAACAATTTTGTTTTATTAATTTACATTAATTGTTTTTACTTAATTGGCCGCTTTACATTTCTGTTTCACATTCTTTTCATTTTACACCATTTTACGTTTAAATGCTTTTTTTTTTTTAAATTCATGTTTACATGAATATATTTTGTTGTTCTTTTTTTAATATAATTCTTAAGTTCAAAGTCCCTTAACATTGAAATTTAAGATTATAATTTAGCATTAATTTTTTTTGTATACAAAAATATTGAACAGAAATGAAATATTGTAAAATAAACAAAAATATAAATAATGTTTATTTTGTTTTTGGAGTTTTAAGATCATAGACCAGCCTTGAACCAATTTAACTCGAAGATATTTTTTGTTTGTATTTAATAAAAAAAATAGTGAAATTCTATTATTTTCAAAATGTAAACAATATGTGCGGGTTTACACAGGAAAACTTTTGATTTTGTGTGAGAAAGAAAGAAGTATCAACCATCTCTTTAGTCATCTTGTGATATTTTCGAGATATTCCCGAGATATATCGAGCATATATCATCCGCATTATATTATATTGGAATTAGATTATGCTAAAGTTACTTCTAGAACTGCTATCGATAAAAAGCTCTTATAAGAAAACGCTTGCTCTCTTGTACTCCTATAACTAGTATCGCTAAAAAGCGCTCTCTCTTGATTTTTTACTCACAACAAATAATCCCTTAAAGACCTTATTCATCGAATTACAGCACCTGTTAACATTTCAAATATGTATTACAATAGTATTACTTCTCCATGTATCCATAGTTATATTAAACTTTTAAATAAAATATGCTATAAAACGTCATAATATGCCCCTTCCCCTTAATATCTGGTTTGAAAATGTTTATAGAATATTTTTATAGGAATAATAAAAATAACTATATCTAATCAAAGTAAAATTTTAAAAATACTTTTGTTATAGTTTCTAAAACAAAATGCAATCGTTCAACCACCATATACTAGAGATTTAGATTTATTTAAGTGATTTAACACTGAAAAATTGCGGCTATTAATTAGTAAATTAGATTATCGGTTAAATATAATTTAATAAAATAAACTTGAAAAGCGCAAGTCATTTGAACACGCTTTTCAAATAAAATTTGATTAAAATATTTATTTTGAATTCCCTGAAGGGAATATTGTGTCTGTTGATTCAAGTGGATTAGTTCCATGGTAGTCTAGTCTATAGTCTAGTCTATAGTCTAGTCTATATCTAGTCTTAGTCTAGTCTATAGTCTAGTCTATAGTCTAGTCTATAGTCTAGTCTATAGTCTAGTCTATAGTCTAGTCTATATCTCGTCTATAGTCTAGTCTATAGTCTAGTCTATAGTCTAGTCTATAGTCTAGTCTATAGTCTAGTCTATAGTCTAGTCTATAGTCTAGTCTATAGTCTAGTCTATAGTCTAGTCTATAGTCTAGTCTATAGTCTAGTCTATTCTAGTCTATAGTCTAGTCTATAGTCTAGTCTATAGTCTAGTCTATAGTCTAGTCTATAGTCTAGTCTATAGTCTAGTCTATAGTCTAGTCTATAGTCTAGTCTATAGTCTAGTCTATAGTCTAGTCTATAGTCTAGTCTATAGTCTAGTCTATAGTCTAGTCTATAGTCTAGTCTATAGTCTAGTCTATAGTCTAGTCTCTATAGTCTAGTCTATAGTCTAGTCTAGTCTATAGTCTAGTCTATAGTCTAGTCTATAGTCTAGTCTATAGTCTAGTCTATAGTCTAGTCTATAGTCTAGTCTATAGTCTAGTCTATAGTCTAGTCTATAGTCTAGTCTATAGTCTAGTCTATAGTCTAGTCTATAGTCTAGTCTATAGTCTAGTCTAGTCTAGTCTATAGTCTAGTCTATAGTCTAGTCTATAGTCTAGTCTATAGTCTAGTCTATAGTCTAGTCTATAGTCTAGTCTATAGTCTAGTCTATAGTCTAGTCTATAGTCTAGTCTATAGTCTATAGTCTATAGTCTAGTCTATAGTCTAGTCTATAGTCTAGTCTATAGTCTAGTCTATAGTCTAGTCTATAGTCTAGTCTAGTCTAGTCTATAGTCTAGTCTATAGTCTAGTCTATAGTCTAGTCTATAGTCTAGTCTATAGTCTAGTCTATAGTCTAGTCTAGTCTATAGTCTAGTCTATAGTCTAGTCTATAGTCTAGTCTAGTCTATAGTCTAGTCTATAGTCTAGTCTACTCTAGTCTATAGTCTAGTCTAGTTAGTCTATAGTCTAGTCTATAGTTTAGTCTATTTTATTAATAACAATCTTAATTGTTTTAGTAATTTATTTAATAGTGCTAAAAAGAAAATATTAATTAAGCCAGAAATATAATTATTTAACATTTTAATAACAATTAAATTATAATGAAACTATTACGTTAACTACTTTTTAAAAAAAGCAAAAAAATTTTTGAAAGTAATGAAAAATCAAAATTTTCAAACAATGTAAACAACAAATGCAATGCATAATTATTCTCAACTCTTAATAATTATGTATGTACCGAAGTGCACATGTATTTGTGTAATTAAACAACAATAAAAATGCATTCTAATTATACGGTAGTAATTAAAAGAAAACGCTATAAAAAACCCTTGAACTTGATAAAACCAAACATGAAACACAGCAAAAAAAACTATAAAACTTAAATTGTATTAGAAAAAAAGCTTCCCCCAACAACACACACACTTTTACTAATATGAGAAAGGTCGTGGGGAAAAACTCAAAACTAGAAAAAAGGAAGACAATTTGAAGAGTAAAAAAACAACTTAAGTGCATAAAATCCCACTTGTAGTAAGGAAACTAAAATGAAAAAAAAAATCATAAATCTTTTTATAGAAAATTCGATTTTTATCACTGAACAACAAACACGTGTTGTTGTAAGTGGCAAGTAGCAAGTGGCATATAAATCAGTGTCAGGAAAACTACAAAATAATGCAAAAATAAAAGTTTCAACAATTATGGGGAAAAGTGGAATCTTCTCACATTTTTTTAAAATACCTCATTTGTTTGTATTATTTTATTTTGTCTCAATTGCATTTTAATTGTGGAATTGAAAAATTATTGCAAAATACATATTTAATTAATTATTCAAATACAGTATTTTGTATTTTTTATTGTTTTAGCTTCTTTAGTTGTAGATAATTTGTTTAGATACATATGAATTACGTATAATTAAAAACAAATATATGCAAATTATTAAAAGTATTTTCAACTATGGGATTTATTTTGTTATTTAAAACGTCGTTTCTTCCTATTCGTGTATTTTATATAATTTGGTTTTTCATATTTGGTTTTAATACACTTTAAGAAAAAAATGACTAATTAATGGAAATGTGTTAGAAGTTTTGAAATGTTTTGAGCAAGTGTCAGAAACATTCCATTGTGACAGGATGGTAGGAATTTTAATATTTATATTTTATTATCACTGAATAAAATATAATGACCAGACTATACTACAGATTAGACTGTAAATTAGACTATAGACTAGACTATAAAATAGACTAAGTAGTAGACTATAAACTAGGCTATAGACTAGACTGTAGGCTAAGCTATAGACTAGACTATAGACTAGACTATAGACTACACTATAGACTAGACTATCGACTAGACAATAGACTAGACTATAGACTAGACTAGACTAGACTATAGACTAGACTATAGACTAGACTAGACTATAGACTAGACTATAGACTAGACTATAGACTAGACTATAGACTAGACTATAGACTAGACTATAGACTAGACTATAGACTAGACTATAGACTAGACTAACTAGACTAGACTATAGACTAGACTAGGACTATAGACTAGACTATAGACTAGACTATAGACTAGACTATAGACTAGGACTATAGACTAGACTATAGACTAGACTATAGACTAGACTATAGACTAGACCTATAGACTAGACTATAGACTAGACTATAGGACTAGACTATAGACTAGACTATAGACTAGACTATAGACTAGACTATAGACTTAGACTATAGACTAGACTATAGACTAGACTATAGACTAGACTATAGACTAGACTATAGACTAGACTATAGACTAGACTATAGACTAGACTATAGACTAGACTATAGACTAGACTATAGACTAGACTATAGACTAGACTATAGACTAGACTATAGACTAGACTATAGGACTAGACTATAGACTAGACTATAGACTAGGACTATAGACCTAGACTATAGACCTATGACTATAGACTATAGATAGACTAGACTAGACTATAGACTAGGACGATAGAATAGACTAAGACTAGAATATAGACTAGATCTAGATAGACTATAGACTAGACTATAGACAGACTATAGACTAGACTATAGACTAGACTATAAGACTAGACTATAGACTAGACTATGACTAGACTAGACTAGACTATAGACTAGACTATAGACTAGACTATAGGACTAGACTATAGACTAGACTATAGACTAGACTATAGACTAGACTATAGACTAGACTATAGACTAGACTAAGACTAGACTATAGACGACTATAGACTAGACATAGACTAGACTATAGACTAGACTATAGACTAGACTATAGACTGACTATAGACTAGACTATAGACTAGACTATAGACTAGACTATAGACTAGACTATAGACTAGACTATAGATAGACTATAGACTAGACTATAGACTTAGACTATAACTAGACTATAGAGACTATAGACTAGACTATAGACTAGACTATAGACTAGACTATAGACTAGACTATAGACTAGACTATAGACTAGACTATAGACTAGACTATAGACTAGACTAGACTATAGACTAGACTATAGACTAGACTATAGACTAGACTATAGACTAGACTATAGACTAGACTATAGACTAGACTATAGACTAGACTATAGACTAGACTATAGACTAGACTATAGACTAGACTATAGACTAGACTATAGACTAGACTATAGACTAGACTATAGACTATAGACTAGACTATAGACTAGACTATAGACTAGACTATAGACTAGACTATAGACTAGACTATAGACTAGACTATAGACTAGACTATAGACTAGACTATAGACTAGACTATAGACTAGACTATAGACTAGACTATAGACTAGACTATAGACTAGACTATAGACTAGACTATAGTCTAGTTCTATTGTTTCATATTGGTTGATAGCAGTAGAATAATTTAAATTTATTTCTAGTCATTAAATTTTCAATACTTTTTAAGCTTTATATAAAATTTGTTTGTGTTATCAACATTGGCAATCTTTTTATAACAGAAAGTATTTTACCATAAATTTTTTTGAAGAAAATCAATAAAATATGAACAAAAGAAGAGAATTTTTAAAAATATTTCACTGCCATAAATTCTTAATAAAACAATAAAATTTAACCAAATTTCCATTTAAATGTGATATAGATAAATAGACTTTAAATCAGTTGTTGGCATAATATAGATTGTAAAATGATTTGATATAAACATAAAAATTTTATTAATATTTAACAAATCGATCATAAATGTTAACCGGTATGTATTAGAGTTAAGGTTAAGTTAATGATAAGAAAACATAAAAATGTTTGCATTTCTTATAAACTTTAAGTTTTATAAAACATTAATAAGAATGTGGTAAATGTAAAAAATTAACACTTTTTTTATTGATAAAATTTTCACAGAATAATTTTTAAATGGGTTAGTTTTATTTTGAGATAAAAATTTTATAAAATACTTGTACAATGTCTGGGTATTTTTTTTTTAATTTATTGATTTTCTTTTAAAGTTGTTTATAAAAAATTTTAAGTATTTAATACATTGTTTAAAGTGATGTTATAAAATATTATTTAAACAATAAGAAATAAATTATTTTTTATTAAAGTGATAACATGGGTTAAGGCACTAGAGATTTTCCATAATGAAGTGTTGAAAATAATTAATTTAATTTCAAGTATTTGAATTTATTATATTTTTATTCTAGATTTTGTATTTTTTTTTTCAAATTTTATACCTTTTTTCTTTATTATTAAAATCAAATTTAAAACACTTTAGAATTCTTTGGAATTTAATACTATTACGTTGTTATAATTTTTGTTTTTTTTTTTAATTTTTAATTATAAATTTAATTTACCACCAACACTTGAAATATTTAAAAAAAACATTAAATTTAAATTATATTCCTAAGTGCCGCAGACAATAATTATTTTTGTTTTTGCACAAAAAATAAATTAAATTTAATGATTGAAACACTTACAGTTCAATATATTCGTTCATAAATTAAATTTCAGCTGATTAGAATTTTTTTTCTTTTAATTTGTTGTTTTTTAAATTTATTATTCAATTTTTTAAAAAAAGGGACTCTTTTTTTTAAACAACTTTAAACGTCTTCACTAGAGCCCCTTTGAATAAGAACTAATTGAAAAGTGTCATAAATTCTGGGGTTTCTATACTTTCTTCGTGCACTTTAATTTCTTTTTTTTCAATATTTTATAGCCTCTTTTTTTTGCAAAAATCAAATCAAATGAAACGTTGTTGTTATTGTTGTTTTACGACACAATTTAATTTTCAACAAGAGGACCAAAAACACTTATTACCTTTTTCACTATATTTTTATTTATTTTCGTTTTTTTAACAGCGTCAATTAAAAACTTTTTGTGATAAGAGATTAAACCGTTTTCAAAATTTAACGATACGATCTTTTGTTGTTAAAAACGAAAATTGTAAAAAAATAGACAGACGATACAAGTTAAAAATTCTATACACACGTTAACACCCCTCGATCAAGACATTGACTGATACTACCAGTATGAATGTTTCAAAATTATACACAAGTTTTTGTATTTGTTGTTGCTATTGCTGCTGTTATTAACAACAAACAACCAGCCGGCCAACTGAACTGCTCTTATTCTTCTTATTCGTACAATTTTGTTTGACACTCTACTCAGTTCAGTTCAATACGTTTCAGAACTGAAATTGTTTTTTTTTTTCATACGTAAAACACTCATACGTTCACAGTTAAACCGTATAGTAATCGTAGATCCAGTCAGTCAGTCATTCACTCACTCATCTATACATTTGTATTTGCAATTTACTTGCTGTATGGTTTGTTTTCATTTAATTCATTCGGTTTTTTTTTTACATCGGGTTTTGTTTTTGTCGATTTAACATAAAATAAAAAGCAAAAATACATATTAAATAAAAAAAAAAAAAATATATATAATAAATTTCTTATCAGAATAATATAATTCAGTTTTTAGTATTAGCCTGCTGTTAGCTTTTCGATTTATCATTTGTAAAAATCAAATATGTACAAACATTTTTAGCTTTGTTTGAATTTTAAAACATTTTTTTTTTGGTTGAGATTAGTTGTTTAGGTTTGTTTAGGCTGCCAGATGTGGGGTTTAAGATATGGAAAGCTTTTAATGGGAAAATAAACAACTTTTATAGTTTTAGTATGGATATAGTAAACAAATTCAGAACTTATATTGTTTTAAAGCTTAATTATGGCAAACCTGTTAGAAAACTTCTAATGAGAAAGTTTTTTTTTCAAAGCTTTCAACGAAATTGTTTTCCTTGTTGAAAAACTATGTTATTGAAGTTTTGTGAAAAATCTTTTTTAATGTATTTTTTTGACAAAGCTTTTTTATTTAAAATCTTTTTTATTCAGAAGTTTTTTTATTCAAAAGCTTTTTTATTATTTTTTTTTAGTTTTGTGAAAAAGCTCTTTTATTTGAAAGCTTTTTTATTAAAAAGCTTCTTTATTTGAAACCTTTTTATTTAAAAGGTTTTTTTATTCGAAAGCTTTTTTATTTGAAAGCTTTTTTATTCAAAAGCTTTTTATTCAAAAGTTTTTTTGGTTTACAAATGACTTAAAAAAAGCTTTTTTAGAAAAATCTCTTATCTTCAAAAGGTTTTCTAAAAAAAGTGTTCTATTTAAAAGTTAATTTATGAAATGGAATTTTATCAACATGTTTTCTTAAAAATTTTTTGAAAAGTTTTGTTCAAAAGCTGTTATAAAAGTTTTTTTATAAAAAGATTTATTCAAAGGCTTTTTAAGCTTTTTATTCAAAAGCTTTTTTAGGTTTTCAAATAAGTTAAAAAAAGCTATTTTAGGTTTTCAAATGATTTAAAAAACTTTTTTAGAAAAATCTCCTATCTTCAAAAGCTTTCTTAAAAAATTCCTTAAAAAGTTTTGTTCAAAAGCTCTTAAAATTTTTTTATAAAAAGATTTTAAGCCGTTTTTATTAAAAAAGTTTTTAAGGAGGAACAACTATTATTAAAATTTTGGGCGAAAGCTATTTTATGAAAAGTTTTAAGAAAGATTTTTATTTTAAATTCAAATTCATTTTAAAAAAATTTTTTTAATTTAAAAGATTTTCAACAAGGAGTTTATATTCAAAAAAGCTTTTTATGAAAACGTTCCATTAAATAGATTTTTAAAAAAAGTTTGTTTATTTGCATTTTAAGAAGATTTTTGGGAACAACACTTTGGAAAATTTTGTAACTTTAAGTAAAAGTTTTTATAAACGCTTTTGAGGTAAAACTATTTTATTTAATGCTTTTTTGTAAATTTTTTATTATACCGTTAAAATTTTTGAGAAAAGTTTTTTGAAAAAGTGTTTTAAAATATAGCGGTTTGTAAGAAGATTTTTATGGAGTACATGTTTTATAAAAAACAATTTTAAGGAAAAATTTTCTTAAGAAGCTTTTAATAAAAAATATTTTTTTAATTTTTTTTGTTAAAGAAACTTATCTTAAAAAGGATTTTAATAACAAGTTTTCTTAACTACTCCTTAAAAAGCTTTCTAAAGTTTTTCCTAAAAATCTTTCTCAAGCTTTTCCTTAAAAAGCTTTTTCCTTATAAAACTTTCTAAAGCTTTTCCTTAAAAAGCTTTTTAAAGCTTTTCCTTAAAAAGCTTTTTAAAGCTTTTCCTTAAAAAGATTTTTAAAGCTTTTCCTTAAAAAGCTTTTTAAAGCTTTTCTTTTCATTTTCTTTAGCTTTCTAAAGCTTTTACTTAAAAAGCTTTCTAAAGCTTTTCCTTGAAAACATCTTTCTTAAGCTTTTCTTTAAAAAGCTTTTCCTTGAAAACAGGTTTCTTAAGCTTTCCCATAAAAACCAATTTAAATATTTCCCTTAAAATACTTTCTAAAGCTTTTCCTTATAAAAAAATATTTTTGTGGAAAACTGTAGAGAAAAAAATTCTTAAAAAGCTTCCAATAAGAAATATTTCTTAAATATTTTACTTTTTTACAAAGAAACAAGTTTTCTTAAAAAGCTTTTCCTAAAGCTTCATGTTCTAGCAACATTTGATAATTGCTAATGATACATAAGGGATCATATGGAATTTCTAGGAATTTGGCCATTAACTAATAAAATAAAGAAACAATAAATTTTTGTCAAGAAATGTGTAAGTTAAACCCCATAACATCTGGCAACTTTGTTACTTAACATTTGGGTGTTTTCACATTAAACATTCCATACTGGGAAACATATAGCAAAAAAACACTAAGTACTGCCTTTTTTGGGATCTATGAATGTCTCGTGCCATCTCAGTTTGACACTTCGATGTGCATAAATACATTTTTAAGGTGTTTTATTTATTTGACGCATTTTCTTGATTATTTACAATGTCATGGTGATTAAATGCCAATTATGCCCAATAAATATTTATGTTCTGTGTTTTATCAGTATTATTATTATTAAATTGTTTGTATTTTTTTAATGTTTTAATAAATTTTGTTGTTGTTGTTTAAATTTACGACGATTATCAGTTACAGTGCATGTGATTGTGATAATAAATTATTAAATAATAATAAATGATTAAGTAAGGTTAGGTTTACACTTCTTTGATTTTGAAGAACAGCAGATACAGAGCTTTTTATATTAATTTGTTCTAATTGTTTAATTTTCATAGAATTGACATTGTTTTATGCATTATTATTAAAGGCGTTTCGAATTAATGTAAAATATGCAATATAGGAAATTTACGAATCTCAGGAGACTTTTTTAATCAGTTAGCCTTGTAAAAACTATTGACATTGATTAAAGGTCATTTAAGTTTTTGATCATATTTCTGCAAATATGAATAGTACATTACTCCAGTACTAAGAGATTTTAGTACACTTGACTTTTGGAGTATTTTTTATATTCGGTAATTCTCAAGTGTGTTTTCCAAATATATTATTTTTAATTAAAGTCTATTGACTCTCAAAAATTTATAGAATTTTGTTAAATTAATAAATATGTACATTAGGTTGGATAAAAAGTAATTAAATTGAATAAAAATTTACTTCGAAGTTATAAAAAATTTCGTAAAAATGGCGCACTCAACTAATGTGCTGCAGTCTAATTCATGTTGTACTAAAAAGCTGTGAAAAAAGCTTATATCAATGAATTGACTTTTGTCATTTAGAATTTTAAAGTGTTGATTATTCATTAATTCCTTGAAAATATTCCCCCAAACTAATAATTTTTAAAACACACTGTTTTTTATTTTTTTAAGCATTCAGAATGACGAAGTCTTTAATACAAAAAAAGAAATTGTGCAATGAATCAGAAATTATTTTCATCTTGTTATCAATCGTATTAAATAACAAGTAAGAGTGTTATATTCGGCCATGCCGAATCTTATATACCCACCATCATCCTTATTAATAAATTTTGATATTATCGATCTAGTTTGAATCATATGTTGATATTAATATGAACATCAGGGACATATTTGAAAGAGGGCCAAGGGCTTAAGCATGGACCGTGCTATTCCGAATTAAAAATATTAATTTTCTTTGACCCAATATTTATAACCAAAAACTGTTTTTTTGTAAGAGTGGTTATATGGAGGGTAGAGTCAATTATGGACCTTTCCTTGTCGGTTTATACAATAATTGTTTGTATCTAATGTCGCTGTATTCGTATTTTTAATTCAGTCATCAGGTTTAAAGTAATTTTCTGAAGAAAGCCGAAAATGGGGGTTTGATAGTTATCGACCGATCTTCATCAAATTCAGTTGAAAAATTTCAGTTCCTATAAAACTACCGTAATTTGGAAGAACTTTTGAGTCACACATGAGCTTTTAAGTGATTTTCTGGAGCGAATCAATTATAGACCGATTTAAATAAGGACCGATCCTTATAAAATTTGATAGAGAGGTTTTGGCTCGCACGAAATTTGTTTATGTATAATTTTACCGCTGTACTCACATTTTTGAGTCAGTAATGAGCGTTAAAGTCATTGTATAAAGGAGACCTTATTAGGGGGTTAGGGTTCAATTATGGACACATCCTCATAAAATTTAAGAAAATGATTTTAGTTCCTATAAAACTTTTTTATGTCGAATTTTATTGTTATGCATATGCTTCTTAAGCTAGATATGAGCCTTAAAGTCCTTTTCTGAAGGGGACCTTATAGGAGGTAGGGTCAATTATGGACCGATCCTTATAAAATTCTACGAAGAGATTTATGTTCCCATAAAACATGTTTGTGCCGAATTTCACAGCTATTGATGCTTCTCTTAGCCAGTTATGGGCGATAAAGTCATTTTCTGAAGGGTACTTTATGTGGGGGTAGGGTCAATTATAGGCCTATCCTTATAAAATGTTACAAAGAGATTTATGTTCCCATAAAATATGTTCGTGCTGAATTTCACCGCTATTGATGCTTCTCTTAGCCAGTTATGGGCCATAAAGTCATTTTCTGAAGGGGACTTTAAATGGGGGGTAGGGTCAAGTATGGACCGATCCTTATAAAATTTTACGAAGAAATTTACGTTCCCATAAAACATGTCTGTGCGGAATTCCACCGCTATTGATGTTTCTCTTAGCCAGTTATGGCCGATAAAGTCATTTTCTGAAGGGGACTTTTTATGGGGGGTAGGGTCAATTATGGGCCTATCCTTATAAAATTTTACAAAGAGATTTATGTTCCCATAAAACATGCTTGTGCCTAATTTCACCGATATGGATGCTTCTCTTAGCCAGTTATGGTCGATAAAGTCATTTTCTGAAGGGGACTTTATAGGGGCGGTAGGGTCAATTATGGGCCTATCCTTATAAAATTTTACAAAGAGATTTATGTTCCCATAGAACATGTTTGTGCCGAATTTCACCGCTATTGATGCTTCTCTTAGCCAGTTATGGGAGATAAAGTCATTTTCTGAAGGGGACTTTATATGGGCGGTAGGGTCAATTATGAGCCTATCCTTATAAAATTTTAAAAAGAGATTTAGGTTCCCATAAAACATATTTGTGCCGAATTTCACCGCTATTGGTTCTTCCCCTAGCAAGTTATGAGCGATAAAGTCATTTTCTGAAGGGGACTTTATATGGGGGGTAGGGTCAATTATGGACCGATCCTTATAAAATTTTACAGTGAGATTTTAGTTCCCATAGAACATGTTTGTGCCGAATTTCACCGCTATTGATGCTTCTCTTAGCCAGTTATGGGCGATAAAGTCATTTTTTGAAGGGGATTTTATATGGGGGGTAGGGTCAATTATGGACCGATCCTTATAAAATTTCACAAAGAGATTTAGGTTTCCATAAAACATGTTTGTGCCGAATTTTACCGCTATTGATGCTTTTCTTAGGCAGTTATGGGCGATAAAGTCATTTTCTGAAGGGGACTTTATATGGGGGGTAGGGTCAATTATGAACCGATCCTTATAAAATTTTACAGAGAGATTTAAGTTCCCATAAAACATGTTTGTGCCGAATTTCACCGCTATTGATGCTTTTCTTAGGCAGTTATGGGCGATAAAGTCATTTTCTGAAGGGGACTTTATATGGGGGGTAGGGTCAATTATGGACCGATCCTTATAAAATATAACAAAGAGATTTAGATTCCCATGAAACATGTTTATGCCAAATTTCACCGCTATTGGTTCTTCCCTTAGCAAGTTATGAGCGATAAAGTCATTTTCTGAAGGGGGCCTTATATGGGGGCTAGGCGAAATTGTGGACCGATATTGCCCATTTTCAATACCAAACAAACTGCATCAACTAAAAGTATCTGTGCAAAATTTCAGCTCGCTAGCTACTTCCATTTGGACTCTATCCTGTTTTCAACAGACAGACAGACAGACAGACAGACAGACGGACAGACGGACGGACATGGCTAGATCGTCTTAGAATCTAATAAGGACCGAGAATATATATACTTTTATGGGTCTTAGACGAATATTTCAATGTGTTACAAACGGAATGACAAAAACAATATACCCCCCATCTTTTTTGATGGTGGGTATAAAAACAGGAAGGAAGAGAAACTGAAATCTCTGTTCCAGTAAACACTAGAAAGAGTGAAATAATAAAACATCAGGCTAAAGACCGCAAAGATAAAAAATATTTTAAAATGTTAAAGCTTAATTTAATTCATAAAATTTGTGCACCCTTCATCAACAGAAATGGGGGTATAATGGTTTTGTTATTTAGTTTGTAACACAATTGTTGGTAGTAGATTCCTTTTCAATGATTACTACATACCGTCTGCATTACTTTTAAGTACTTTTATGATGAGATAGAATGAGCGTCTCATACAGTAGCGGGTCGTGTTACATAAAGAATAAGTGTAAATCATAACAACCCGCATGTTGAGATGCTTATTCTTGTAATGAATATTCTTTGCTTACATATAATCAGATACGTCAGCACTTTATTTCGATTTTTGCCATTTTATTTGATCGCTTTGATTAGCGTACAAAGTGGTGTTGTGAGTACGACAGCGAACTACGAAAAAGGCCCAACTTTTTAACTCTCTACTTGTAAGCACTTATTTAAGTACTTATTTATAAGCTAGGTTGATAGGTATTTGCCTTCAAAGTCAAAATGAATAAGTAGCCTTAACTCATTACTTTTCCCATATAAGATTGGTATATAAGCTGGGCATGTATTCAATTTTAAGACGATGTACCGTTGTCAGTCTGTCTGTTAATCGAAAGTTATTAAATATTCCGAAAAGTTTTATATTAAAATATTCGCCATAATTTAATAGATGTTTGGACTATGTAACCAAAAGGAACTAAATTACTTGGAACCAATAAAAAGTTTTGAGTCAAAAAATACGAAATTGGAATATAATGGTTACAAAACCGATTTTGTAGCCATTATCCTAAAAGGAAAAATCTAGAATGAAATTTTTCTAAAATGTTTTCTGTTGATCGGATATGTTTGATCTTTATTGAAAAGAGGTTTAAACAAATGGATCTAGAAAGCAGAAATATGGCTAGAATATTTCCTAATAATATTCTGATATTATAAAGTGGAAATAAGAGAATAAAGCCAATACTAAATTATGGACCGATCCTCCTAAAGTTTGACAAAAACATTGTCGAATTGCATCGTTATATAGGCTCTTTTTATCCAGTTATGATCGTTATAGTAATTTTCTGAAAAGAATCTTATATGGAATCGTTAACCTATGGTACCCATTCTCAATACCAAACAAACTGCAAAACATTTTGAGTCAAAAGTCACAGAGTAATCAACGAGTTCTCTCACTAGTTTCGTTTGCTTGTTATGCACGTGTAAGCTTTTGTACTTGTGAAAACGAGAGAGTTTATAAGAAAGCTCTTTGACTATCTCTGATCTTGATAAAACAACATTGACATGAATTTCATTTAAAGTTCGTAAATCTAATCAAATAATTTACATTACAGATGATAACTTGGACGTCATACAGTAAACCTTTTTTATCAAAGAAACGTGAAAATATTGTTTATGGAAACCTGAAGTATAGCAAAAATGTTAATGTTAACAAAACTCACGGGACATTAGTTAATCTTTCGAGTACCTTAAATGCCCATAACAAGATACTTTTACAGATTACTAAAAAACCATAGCAGTTAAGGGAAAACAAGTTAAATCAAGTCATATTAAATATCTTATCATTTATTTATGTCATTTTTGACAACTTCATAAGCTAAAAATACAAAAATTCTTTTGCTAAAATTCTCCAACTATAGACATAAGTAAGTACATAATTATTGTATTAAACGTCTCAAGGAAAGTACTTGATATTTGAAAACATTATCTCCGATGAAGAGTCATTTAAAATTCAAAATAAATTTAGACATTTGTTGTCGAATATAACAAATATTTAGAAATTAATGACGTCTATAGAAGTCATAAGAATTGCGTGTTTAGTGACCAAAAATAATAATAAATTAGTAAGCAATAAAAAATATAACAAGGGCCACTTGAAACCTCTTACTTAAGCAAAAACAAAACAAAAAAAAAAAAAACATTCATCACTAAACTAATAAAATAATTCATTTTCATTAAATTTCATTTCAATTTTCACAAACGTTTATTAAGTATTTATCACAAGATTTTAATGGCGTTTTGAAAATATAGAAAAATTAAAAAAAATGTCAACAAGTTTTATTTTCCAATGATTAACCTTCAGTTTCAGACATTTATATTCACATCCCTCTATCCCATAAAGATAAAAATTCTATGGCTGTTGGTATCGTAGTGTCATAAACTGAATTTTGCTGAAACCATAAATGAAATTGTTATTTCAATTTGTCTCCATAATATTGACACAATAAAATAGTTAAAGGGTCACGTGATGGATTTAATGGAAATTTTAGCAAAATAGATGTTTTTTTGTTGTGAAACCCAATTAAATATTTAATTGTTTTAATTTATGTTTGTTTACTTGTTATATGGTTACTTGTCACCTTTTTTTTAACACTCTCAACATGAGTCAATGAGGAGACTGACAGACATGTTTTCTGCCAAATAGTTTTAATAATTTTTTAATATCTTTATTCACAATTTTCCGTTAATTATCGTTATTTACTTTCGATTTATTTTCGGTTTGTGTATATTTCTGATTTGAACCTGCGCTACCACGCTTGACGTAGAAATTTAAATTGTCCGTCTGTCCATCAACGGTAAGCTGTCCGTTGTTAACGTCATTTCTATATTTTTTTGTACTATTTTTGATGATTTTGATTTAATTTAACTGTAAACAATTTCAAACCTTTATTTATTTTTATGTTTGCATTTCATTTCATAGTTTCATTAATAATAGTTTTTTGTATTTGTATTTTTATATTTTGTTTGAAATTATTAGATTATCGTAGAGTAGGAAAAAAAGCGAAGGTGAAAGAAATTCTCTTTACAGAAGTATTCTCTCAAAAACAGAGGTTAAATGTAAAAAGTTCTACAAATTGTAGAACTAGACTGGACTATAGAAAAGATTATAGACTAGACTATAGACTAGACTGTAGACTAGACTATAGACTAGACTGTAGACTAGACTATAGACTAGACTGTAGACTAGACTATAGACTAGACTATAGACTAGACTATAGACTAGACTATAGACTAGACTATAGACTAGACTATAGACTAGACTATAGACTAGACTGTAGACTAGACTATAGATTAGACTGTAGACTAGACTATAGACTAGACTATAGACTAGACTATAGACTAGACTATAGACTAGACTATAGACTAGACTAGACTATAGACTAGACTATAGACTAGACTATAGACTAGACTATAGACTAGACTATAGACTAGACTATAGACTAGACTATAGACTAGACTATAGACTAGACTATAGACTAGACTATAGACTAGACTATAGACTAGACTATAGACTAGACTATAGACTAGACTATAGACTAGACTATAGACTAGACTATAGACTAGACTATAGACTAGACTATAACTAGACTATAGACTAGACTATAGACTAGACTATACTCTTAGACTATAGACTAGACTATAGACTAGACATAGACTAGACTATAGACTAGACTATAGACTAGACTATAGACTAGACTATAGACTAGATATAGACTTAGACTAGACTATAGACTAGACTATACGCTAGACTATAGACTAGACTATAGACTAGACTATAGACTAGACTATAGACTAGACTATAGACTAGACTATAGACTAGACTATAGACTAGACTATAGACTAGACTATAGACTAGACTATAGACTAGACTATAGACTAGACTATAGACTAGACTATAGACTAGACTATAGACTAGACTATAGACTAGACTATAGACTAGACTATAGACTAGACTATAGACTAGACTATAGACTAGACTATAGACTAGACTATAGACTAGACTATAGACTAGACTATAGACTAGACTATAGACTAGACTATAGACTAGACTATAGACTAGACTATAGACTAGACTATAGACTAGACTATAGACTAGACTATAGACTAGACTATAGACTAGACTATAGACTAGACTATAGACTAGACTATAGACTAGACTATAGACTAGACTATAGACTAGACTATAGACTAGACTATAGACTAGACTATAGACTAGACTATAGACTAGACTATAGACTAGACTATAGACTAGACTATAGATAGACTATAGACTATAGACTAGACTATAGACTAGACTATAGACTAGACTATGACTAGACTATAGACTAGACTATAGACTAGACTATAGACTAGACTATAGACTAGACTATAGACTAGACTATAGACTAGACTATAGACTAGACTATAGACTAGACTATAGACTAGACTATAGACTAGACTATAGACTAGACTATAGACTAGACTATAGACTAGACTATAGACTAGACTATAGACTAGACTATAGACTAGACTATAGACTAGACTATAGACTAGACTATAGACTAGACTATAGACTAGACTATAGACTAGACTATAGACTAGACTATAGACTAGACTATAGACTAGACTATAGACGACTATAGACTAGAATAGACTAGACTATAGACTAGACTATAGACTAGACTATAGACTAGACTATAGACTAGACTATAGACTAGACTATAGACTAGACTATAGACTAGACTAGACTATAGACTAGACTAGACTATAGACTAGATATAGACTAGACTATGACTAGACTATAGACTAGACTATAGACTAGACATAGACTAGACTATAGACAGACTATAGACTAGACTATAGACTAGACTATAGACTAGACTATAGACTAGACTATAGACTAGACTATAGACTAGACTAGACTAGACTATAGACTAGACTATAGACTAGACTATAGACTAGACTATAGACTAGACTATAGACTAGACTATAGACTAGACTATAGACTAGACTATAGACTAGACTATAGACTAGACTATAGACTAGACTATAGACTAGACTATAGACTAGATATAGACTAGACTATAGACTAGTATAGACTAGACTATAGACTAGACTATAGACTAGACTATAGACTAGACTATAGACTAGACTATAGACTAGACTATAGACTAGACTATAGACTAGACTATAGACTAGACTATAGACTAGACTATAGACTAGACTATAGACTAGACTATAGACTAGACTATAGACTAGACTATAGACTAGACTATAGACTAGACTATAGACTAGACTATAGACTAGACTATAGACTAGACTATAGACTAGACTATAGACTAGACTATAGACTAGACTATAGACTAGACTATAGACTAGACTATAGACTAGACTATAGACTAGACTATAGACTAGACTATAGACTAGACTATAGACTAGACTATAGACTAGACTATAGACTAGACTATAGACTAGACTATAGACTAGACTATAGACTAGACTATAGACTAGACTATAGACTAGATAGACTAGACTATAGACTAGACTATAGACTAGACTATAGACTAGACTATAGACTAGACTATAGACTAGACTATAGACTAGACTATAGACTAGACTATAGACTAGACTATAGACTAGACTATAGACTAGACTATAGACTAGACTATAGACTAGACTATAGACTAGACTATAGACTAGACTATAGACAAGACTATAGACTAGACTATAGACTAGACTATAGACAAGACTATAGACTAGAATAGACTAGACTATAGACTAGACTATAGACTAGACTATAGACTAGACTATAGACTAGACTATAGACTAGACTATAGACTAGACAATAGACTAGACTATGACTAGACTAGACTATAGACTAGACTAGACTAGACTATAGACTAGACTAGACTAGACTATAGACTAGACTAGACTAGACTATAGACTAGACTATAGACTAGACTATAGACTAGACTATAGACAAGACTATAGAAAGACTATATAGACTAGACTATAGACTAGACTATAGACTAGACTATAGACTAGACTATAGACTAGACTATAGACTAGACTATAGACTAGATATAGACTAGACTATAGACTAGACTATAGACTAGACTATAGACTAGACTATAGACTAGACTAGACTATAGACTAGACATAGACTAGACTAGACTAGACTATAGACTAGACTATAGACTAGACTATAGACTAGACTAGACTATAGACTAGACTAGACTAAGACTAGATATAGACTAGATATAGACTAGACTATAGACTAGACTATAGACTAGACTATAGACTAGACTATAGACTAGACTATAGACTAGACTATAGACTAGACTATAGACTAGACTATAGACTAGACTATAGACTAGACTATAGACTAGACTATAGACTAGACTATAGACTAGACTATAGACTAGACTATAGACTAGACTATAGACTAGACTATAGACTAGACTATAGACTAGACTATAGACTAGACTATAGACTAGACTATAGACTAGACTATAGACTAGACTATAGACTAGACTATAGACTAGACTATAGACTAGACTATAGACTAGACTATAGACTAGACTATAGACTAGACTATAGACTAGACTATAGACTAGACTATAGACTAGACTATAGACTAGACTATAGACTAGACTATAGACTAGACTATAGACTAGACTATAGACTAGACTATAGACTAGACTATAGACTAGACTATAGACTAGACTATAGACTAGACTATAGACTAGACTATAGACTAGACTATAGACTAGACTATAGACTAGACTATAGACTAGACTATAGACTAGACTATAGACTAGACTATAGACTAGACTATAGACTAGACTATAGACTAGACTATAGACTAGACTATAGACTAGACTATAGACTAGACTATAGACTAGACTATAGACTAGACTATAGACTAGACTATAGACTAGACTATAGACTATAGACTATAGACTAGACTATAGACTAGACTATAGACTAGACTATAGACTAGACTATAGACTAGAATAGACTAGACTATAGACTAGACTATAGACTAGACTATAGACTAGACTATAGACTAGACTATAGACTAGACTATAGACTAGACTATAGACTAGACTATAGACTAGACTATAGACTAGACTATAGACTAGACTATAGACTAGACTATAGACTAGACTATAGACTAGACTATAGACTAGACTATAGACTAGACTATAGACTAGACTATAGACTAGACTATAGACTAGACTATAGACTAGACTATAGACTAGACTATAGACTAGACTATAGACTAGACTATAGACTAGACTATAGACTAGACTATAGACTAGACTATAGACTAGACTATAGACTAGACTTGATACTAGATTAAAAGGCTAAACTTTAAATTATATTATACACTAGGCTATATGGTAGACTTAGACTAGATTTTTTACCCCCACTTCGCTTCTATTTTAAACTCTTTATTATAATTTTTTCAAATCTAATTTATTTGTCATCCATATAATTTTTTTTAAATAATAGATACAAAAAAATTATTAAAATAAAACAAAATTATTTTAATTATATAATTGCAATATAAATAGATAATGCTGCTACATATAATGAGCAAAAAAAACAACAATAATTCTTTTGTAAATATTTGTATTTAAATTAAACATTTATTTCTCATTTATATATTTTAATACCGTTATCATGAATTTGTTTGTTTATACATTCTTTCTTATATTTCTATATTCAAATAAGTATTTATATTGGGAAAATTTGTTATTTTTGTGGATTGGTTTGGAAAATTTTTGCTAATATATTCTATAGATAGTGGAAGATTTCTTTTAATTTTAAGATTTTGTTTAGTATAAATATATAAATTTTATAGTGTGTATGAGGGATGTTTTAAAAATTTTAAGAATGTTAGGATTAGAAAGAATACTTGCCTAGTTCTGAAAAAAAGACAATTCGAGACTTTTAAATGCGAATTTGTGTATACAACAAGCTGAGTTGACATGGGTTCGAGTCACGACTCATCCAAGTCATTTCCCCTTACAAATGATAAACTATAATATATTTCTTTTAAAGCATCCCGAACAGAACTAATTATTTGTTTTGGTCTACTATTGGTAGCAGAAAATTCTCTTTTATAGTTTTAATTGTAAGTTTTAGTAATTAAGTACTCCCAGCTGTAATGGTAGTAAACACAATGACACCACTGCAATGGAATCTTTTATTCTTTGATAACAGTCTCGGACTAGTTGTTTTTAATACAATCAAATGTATAAGTGTTCTTTACATATTTAAGTACTGACCATAGATATTTTATATTATTTTATTTTTCAATAAAATTAATAGTGACGCATTTAAATAGCAAATAAATAAATAAATAGTTAAAGTATTTACATTTAAGAGTAATTATAAGCAAAAGCAGCAAACTCCATGTTCATTTATCTGGTTACATTTGTTAATTCCGTTTGAGTCCATAATAATCTAAGGCCAAAGTCTATCGATTAGAACAAAGTCAGCAATCTTAATTGGAGATTATTGCTTTTGTTATATATTGGATATAACTACTTTTGTTTGATGTCATAGAAACATTTTCATTATCTTTCTCCTATTTATCTACTATCATATTGCCATCTTCAGAAACCCAATTTCTTCTGTCTTATTTTCAAAAAATTACAAAACTGAAGTTTGTTACTTTTGCTTCTAATACCTTCTATTATTATAGTTTATTTTTTGTTTAATTTTTTTTTGGCACATTTCTTTATTTATTTAAGTATGTATGTATATTATTTATTTTTTATACAATATTTAAACACGTTTCATTATCACGTTTATTTTCTTTTGATTGCATTCATTAATTTTTATGTTTTTATTCTTTGACAACAGATTTACGTTTTTGGTTTAATAATTAAATGGGTTTTGACGTCAATGCGCTGTTAATGTTTAATTTAAAATTATCCAAAAAAAAACCAAAGGGGATTTTTTCTAATTTCAAATTTCTATTTAAATGAATTATAATTGGACTTAATAAATTTTGCAAAAAAAAAGAATACACAAATATTGCATTTGCTCCTAATAAAACAATTCAAATGTCATGTTTGTAATATGTAGTTACTGGTTACTTGATTTGACACCTAAATATATTACTTAATGTAACATTTAACTTAATTAAATCAGTCGCAAGTAAAGAATGAAGCCGCCTAAGTGGTCATATTTTAATTATTTTTGTAAAGTGTCCTTTTTTTCTGTTAAAATTAGATGTATATTACAATTTATTTATATTTTTCTTTACTTTAATCACAACATTATACACCATCAGCAATTGCTATCCAAGTTTACATATTTACTCATACTTTACGATTTATATGACCTTCTTGGGTACAAATGAAAGACAAATAATAAATATATCCACACGCACCAAAACAGAACTTACAAGGAGTGTAGTCCTTGTGTTTATTTAATAAAGAAAAATGTTTGGTTGTTTAAGTGAATAAAGGCATCAGTATTAAGTAGTTGATAAAGGGATGAGTTTTTTTTAATTCAGTTTCATTTATTGATAAACAAACTTATTCATCCAAAAGTACTTTTCCCAGTTCTTATGACAAAGTCAATGGACTAATCTATTAACTAGTATGCTACCTAGCCTATGAACTATTGGATTAGTCTATTCTATAAATTAGCCTATTGACTACCCTGTACACATCGTCTATGGACTATTCTATTAACTAGTCAATGACTAGTTTAATGGCTAGTCTATGTACTAGTCTATTGATTCCTCTATGGACTACTATATAGGCAAGTCTTTTGAATTCTCTATGAACTAGTCTATTGACTTCTCTATGAAATACATAGTCTATTGACTAGTTCTCTAGTCTTTGGACTATGTATTGACTAGTCTACTCCATGATGTAGTCTGTTAACTATTCTATAGAAATGTAGTCTAATGAGTACTCTATGGACTAGTTATTATTCATTAGTCAATTCACTGGTCTGTTGTCTAGTCTATTCACTTGTAACTAGTCTATGGATTAGTTTGTTGACTAGAATTTCATCTAGTCTATTGACTACTCTATCGACTACTATATTGACTACTCTATCGACTACTATATTGACTAGTTTATTCACTAACCTACAGATTAGTCTGTTGACTAGTATATTGACTGTTTTATTCACTAATAAATTCACTAATCTGTTGTCAAGTCTTTTGACTTCTCTATGAACTAGTTTATTGACTAGTCATTTAGTCTTTGGACTATGAATTGACTAGTCTACTACATGAAGTAGTGTGTCTAGTCTATTGACTACTACTATATCGACTAGTTTATTCACTAATCTGTAGATTAGTCTGTTGACTAGTATATTGACTATTTTATTCTCTAATCAATTCACCAGTCTATTGTCAAGTCTATTGACTTCTCTATGAACTAGTCTATTGACTAGTCCTCTAGTATTTGGACTATGTATTGACTAGTCTACTACATGAAGTAGTCTGTTAACTACTCTATAGAATTGTAGTCTAATGACTACTCTATGGACTACTTATTATTCATTAGTCAATTCACTAGTCTGTTGTCTAGTCTATTGATTTGGAACTAGTCTATGGATTAGTTTGTTGACTAGAATTGCATCTAGTCTATTGACTACTCTATCGACTACTATATTGACTACTCTATCGACTACTATATTGACTAGTTTATTCACTAACCTACAGATTAGTCTGTTGACTAGTATATTGACTGTTTTATTCACTAATCAATTCACTAATCTGTTGTCAAGTCTATTGACTTCTCTATGTCTTTGGACTATGAATTGACTAGTCTACTACATGAAGTAGTCTGTCTAGTCTATTGACTACTATATCGACTAGTTTATTCACTAATCTGTAGATTAGTCTGTTGACTAGTATATTGACTATTTTATTCTCTAATCAATTCACCAGTCTATTGTCAAGTCTATTGACTTCTCTATGAACTAGTCTATTGACTAGTCCTCTAGTATTTGGACTATGTATTGACTAGTCTACTACATGAAGTAGTCTGTTAACTACTCTATAGAATTGTAGTCTAATATTTTGACTAGTCTACTGATTTATCTATAAACTAATCTATAGACCAGTCTCTTGTCTACTGTACTGACTAGTCAAAGGATAAGTCTATTTATACCAATGAAAAAAGTACAAAAGCTCAATTAAGTTCCCACCTTCTGCTCATTTAATTACATACAAAATATGCTAATTACTTTAACACTTCGTTCAGGCAAATAACTCCCATTAAAAGAGATTTAACACTCTATTAAATCTAAAAAGAAATTTCAGTTAAATTTTCTTTTAATAAAAATTAAATACTGTTTTAAATCTAACTGCTTTCATCTCTTTATGATTAAGGAATCTCTTCTTATTCCACAAATACATTTTCTGAAAGAAAAATCTTTAACGCTTCGTTGGAAATTTTCAATTTAAAAAAAAATTATTTATGATTAAACATTTGGAAATTCCCAAAAAAAAAAAAAAAAAAAATATATTTATAGCTGATTAACAATTTCCAAATAATTGCAAACATTTGGCGCGGTCTCATTAAATTAGACATTAAGCTTAAAAATAAATAAAAAATAATTAATATATTTAAAAGCTTCATAAACAAAAACCATAAAGTATGTGACTTTTGTCTTGATTAAACACGCATGAACATGTTTTTATGGTTTTGTGTTGCAAATTTTCAAAATCTTTAAATTTTAATGACAAATAAAAAATAAATTTATTATTTATGTACAAGTAAACACTATAAGTATGCGACATTTCGCAGCTGCTGACAAGTAATGTAGTTGGTATTTATATAAGTTTAATTCCAAAAGAAAAAGTTTAACAAAGTGGGTGGAAAATAAAAAAAGGTCAAAATATAAAACTACTTAAAAAATAAAAGTTACTTAGTTTTACTAACTATCTCAGGTCAATTTATTTAGTAACAGCAAGTTACATTTATTTTTTAATCTTCTTTTTAGAAAACTATTTTACAATTGATGTCCATGGGTGTCATGAAAGTTGTGTGTGGCACTTACACAACTCCTGCAAGTTACAGTAAGTAATAGATAAGTGGAAAAATTCTGTTATATTATAAAAAAAAATTCCATAAAAGTAAATAATTTAAATATTTACAATTGTAATTTTATTACATTTTATTTGCCAGCATTACGTTTTTTTATTGCTCCGTTAATGCGTTTCTGTTACTTTTTGAAATACAATGAATGCTGGTTAGCTTTGTGAAACTTTTAACAAAAGAAAAATTACATTCATTACATGTACAATAGTATTAAATTTACCATCTCTGATGTTAACTCAATAATTTTCCATTAATTTTTTCTCTTGTTGTCTCATTAATATCGCAAGCTTTTATTCCAAATTATTGTTATAATAAGGGGACTAGAGCAAATACCTAAACTGAGGAAATAGGTAGGCTGTAGTCTAGTTTATAGTCTATAGTGTAGGCTATAGTTTAGTCTATAGTCTAGTCTATAGTGTAGGCTATAGTAGTGTAGTCTAGTCTATAGTGTAGGCTATAGTTTAGTATGTAGTCTACTATAGTCTAGTCTATAGTCTAGTCTATAGTCTAGTCTATAGTCTAGTCTATAGTCTAGTCTATAGTCTAGTCTATAGTCTAGTCTATAGTCTAGTCTATAGTCTAGTCTATAGTCTAGTCTATAGTCTAGTCTAGTCTATAGTCTAGTAGTCTAGTCTAGTCTAGTCTATAGTCTAGTCTATAGTCTAGTCTATAGTCTAGTCTATAGTCTAGTCTATAGTCTAGTCTATAGTCTAGTCTATAGTCTAGTCTATAGTCTAGTCTATAGTCTAGTCTATAGTCTAGTCTATAGTCTAGTCTAGTCTATAGTCTAGTCTAGTCTATGTCTAGTCTAGTCTATAGTCTAGTCTAGTCTATAGTCTAGTCTATAGTCTAGTATAGTCTATAGTCTAGTCTATAGTCTAGTCTAGTCTATAGTCTAGTCTAGTCTATAGTCTATAGTCTAGTCTAGTCTAGTCTATAGTCTAGTCTAGTCTATAGTCTAGTCTATAGTCTAGTCTATAGTCTAGTCTATAGTCTAGTCTATAGTCTAGTCTATAGTCTAGTCTATAGTCTAGTCTATAGTCTAGTCTATAGTCTAGTCTATAGTCTAGTCTATAGTCTAGTCTATAGTCTAGTCTATAGTCTAGTCTATAGTCTAGTCTATAGTCTAGTCTTAGTCTATAGTCTAGTCTATAGTCTAGTCTATAGTCTAGTCTATAGTCTAGTCTATAGTCTAGTCTATAGTCTAGTCTATAGTCTAGTCTATAGTCTAGTCTATAGTCTAGTCTATAGTCTAGTCTATAGTCTAGTCTATAGTCTAGTCTATAGTCTAGTCTATCTAGTCTATAGTCTAGTCTATAGTCTAGTCTATAGTCTAGTCTATAGTCTAGTCTATAGTCTAGTCTATAGTCTAGTCTATAGTCTAGTCTATAGTCTAGTCTATAGTCTAGTCTATAGTCTAGTCTATAGTCTAGTCTATAGTCTAGTCTATAGTCTAGTCTATAGTCTAGTCTATAGTCTAGTCTATAGTCTAGTCTATAGTCTAGTCTAGTCTAGTCTATAGTCTAGTCTATAGTCTAGTCTATAGTCTAGTCTATAGTCTAGTCTATAGTCTAGTCTATAGTCTAGTCTATAGTCTAGTCTATAGTCTAGTCTATAGTCTAGTCTATAGTCTAGTCTATAGTCTAGTCTATAGTCTAGTCTATAGTCTAGTCTATAGTCTAGTCTATAGTCTAGTCTATAGTCTAGTCTATAGTCTAGTCTATAGTCTAGTCTATAGTCTAGTCTATAGTCTAGTCTATAGTCTAGTCTATAGTCTAGTCTATAGTCTAGTCTATAGTCTAGTCTATAGTCTAGTCTATAGTCTAGTCTATAGTCTAGTCTATAGTCTAGTCTATAGTCTAGTCTATAGTCTAGTCTATAGTCTAAGTCTATAGTCTAGTCTATAGTCTAGTCTATAGTCTAGTCTATAGTCTAGTCTATAGTCTAGTCTATAGTCTAGTCGATAGTCTAGTCTATAGTCTAGTCTATTATCTAGTCTAGTCTATAGTCTAGTCTATAGTCTAGTCTATAGTCTAGTCTATAGTCTAGTCTATAGTCTAGTCTATAGTCTAGTCTATAGTCTAGTCTATAGTCTAGTCTATAGTCTAGTCTATAGTCTAGTCTATAGTCTAGTCTAGTCTAGTCTATAGTCTAGTCTATAGTCTAGTCTATAGTCTAGTCTATAGTCTAGTCTATAGTCTAGTCTATAGTCTAGTCTTAGTCTATTCTATAGTCTAGTCTATAGTCTAGGTCTATAGTCTAGTCCTATAGTCTAGTCTACAGTCTAGTCTAGACTAGACTATAGTCTAGTCTACTGTTTAGTCTATAGTCTAGTCCTATAGTCCCGAGTCAACAGTCAAAATTTGTTTTCAAATATGCTATTGCCCTAATATGACCTTGATTTACTGCAATTAAGATTATTGCTTAAATGAATCAGTTATCAAACTACTCTGAGAAGGATTTGTTTTCACAAACATTTCCTTAAAAAATCAAAAACAAAAGAAAAGGATATTCTTTTATCAAAAAATACATTCTGCATAGTTACAGGCATTATACAATTTTGAACTAAATTTCACACTCTATTTAAGAAATTTTGCTCTTAATATTGTATTGCGTTTCTCTTTTGTAATATATATTCCACTTGTTTTTGTTTTTTATATACTCAACAACAACAATTACTCTTTGATAAAAAGACCGAAAACAACAGCAAATAAAAAAGTTCTATTACTTTTATACCAGAGTGTGGGTACTCGTTTTACAAATGAATGTTATGACTTTAGTGGTTATTGACCTAAAGGTCATTGTGAGTCGCCAAAAACAAAAGTAAAAACAAACAACAGTGCACATTTTAATTAAACCTGCCCCCCAAACCAACCACCCACTTTCTGCAAAAATATTATTACTAACTAAAACAAAATTTATTTATATTTATGTGAGTTTAAATGTGTTGCAATTATTGTATAATTAAATGGATGATAAATATATCTATTTGGATGATATAAACTTTGGTTGGTTTTTACGTTTCGTAGCACTGCAATCGCAATAATAATTGCAAACAGTTTTGTTTTACTAATTTGTTTTTATTTAAAAGTTTTTGTTGTTCTTGTGTGTTTTGTTTTAAACAATTGTCAATTGCAAAAAAATTCACTAATTGAACTGTCATCAATGAATACTATCTAACTGATATCGTATATTTTGAAATAATATTTCAATTTAAATTGGGGATTATTTTTTGTGTTTAGTAATCGCGTAGTTAAGTATAATGCACTCAGATAAACTTGTTAGTAACCGGAACGTGATGGGTCCTTTGGGAATAGAAAAAATTTTTAGTTCTAACTTTTTATAGGTGAGACTATAGGCTATACTATAGAATAGACTATAGGACTAGACTAACTAGACTAATAGACTAGACTAGACTAGACTAATAGACTAGACTATAGACTAGACTATAGACTAGACTATAGACTAGACTATAGACTAGACTATAGACTAGACTATAGACTAGACTATAGACTAGACTATAGACTAGACTATAGACTAGACTATAGACTAGACTATAGACTAGACTATAGACTAGACTATAGACTAGACTATAGACTAGACTATAGACTAGACTATAGACTAGACTATAGACTAGACTATAGACTAGACTATAGACTAGACTATAGACTAGACTATAGACTAGACTATAGACTAGACTATAGACTAGACTATAGACTAGACTATAGACTAGACTATAGACTAGACTATAGACTAGACTATAGACTAGACTATAGACTAGACTATAGACTAGACTATAGAGACTATAGCTAGACTATGACTAGACTATATAGACTAGACTATAGACTAGACTATAGACTAGACTATAGACTAGACTATAGACTAGACTATAGACTAGACTATAGACTAGACTACAGACTAGACTATAGACTATACTATAGACTAGACTATAGACTAGACTATAGACTAGACTATAGACTAACTATAGACTAGATTATAGACTAGACTATAGACTAGACTATAGACTAGACTATAGACTAGACTATAGACTAGACTATAGACTAGACTATAGACTAGACTATAGACTAGACTATAGACTAGACTATAGACTAACTATAGACTAGACTATAGACTAGACTATAGACTAGACTATAGACTAGACTATAGACTAGACTATAGACTAGACTATAGACTAGACTATAGACTAGACTATAGACTAGACTAATAGACTAGACTATAGACTAGACTATAGACTATACTATAGACTAGACTATAGACTAGACTATAGACTAGACTATAGACTAGACTATAGACTAGACTATAGACTAGACTATAGACTAGACTATAGACTAGACTATAGACTAGACTATAGACTAGTCTACAGATTTTACTACAGGCTAGATGTAAGGAAACTTGTGGTCGGGTAACCCAGACTAAAATTGTATTTGTATTAACGGATGGTGGAAAATCTAAACAAATTTTTCTTTAAGTGTATCTTTCATAGTGAGGGCAAAAATAATTATTTTCTTTGTTGTCCAATAATCAACCAAACAAATGCTTTTTGATCCTCATGATTATTTATGTGAGTTTATGAAGAAAAAAGCAAAAACATTATATATTTTGTATTTTTTGTAAAATTGCATGTGTATTTTCAATTTTCGTTATTAATTTTAATTTAATTTTGTTTTTAATTCAATGCAGGCGTGTAAATTTGTTTATAATTTAAACAAAAATAAAATCACAAAAATCTAAAAAGTTTTATTATTGTCCATAGTTATTATAATAAATACAATAAAATTACAATCTCTATTCGATTTAATTTCAACTATTTGTATTGTTAGTTTACAATCAATTAGATATTTTACACAGATTTCTATCGAAAACTTAAATAGTAAAAGCAAATTTTGCAACAAAATAACAACAATAACAAATGGCAATAATGAAAAATTTAAAAAAGGGAAATGTTTTGTATGAATACTAATTGGACAGGAAGGTTATAATTTTAAATTTGAAAAAAAAATGTAACGTAATATTTTTTCCTACTCATTACCTAGTATTTTAGGTAATTAGTAGATAATTTATGTGAAATCATAATTCAGTACTTTCGGATGTTAATATTCATTGAAAATGTCTAAAATTGTTTTTTATTTGTCAAAAAAAAAAAAAAAAAAAAAAAAAAAAAATAGCTATTTTATTTCATTATAACAAAATAAAAAGTTTAAATATTTGTTTAAATAAAATAATATTTGTTGTTTATACGTTTTATTTTAATAACTGCTAATTACTACGCAAAAGATAAATACAAACGTTTATTATTTGTTTGTGTCTATTGGAAAGATTTCGTTGTTAATAAAAGTACAATTCACCTTAAATGTTATTCTGACCAAATGTTTGTTTCTGTGTGCTAATTGCTTGTGCTATTTATCTTAAATATTCAGTGTTAAATTGTTTCATTGTGTCTAGTTCACGGCTGTAATTTTTGCATGAATTATTATTTGGGATTTTGTTTAGAACAAATAGGAAGTTTATGTTTTCTTTGAGTAAATGAAAACTATTTAAATGTACTATGTGTGTGTGTATTTAGTAGGGTGGCTTCTTAGTTAAACAAAAGTCTGTTTTATTCGATGGTACCATTTCCCTACATACCCATCAAAAACTCGGTAATGTCTTGTACTTACATAACCACTTACTTTTCAATGACTTCTACTTACCGCCTGCAGTAATTTTAAGTACTCTTAAATTGACTTACATATAATCAGATAAGTAAGTACTTTATTTTGAGTTTTGCTGTAAGTACTTATATAAGTAGTGATTTGTAAGCGAGCGTGATAAGTACTTGCCTCCAATGTCGTTTTAAAATAATGAATTAAAACGCTAATGAATAAGTAGTGAAAAGCGGTCGTTTAAGCTTTTTAACTCATTACTTTACAATGTCAATTTTTGCTGGGTAATTAACCTCCAAGGATTTACGCTATATCGTTTAAAAGCTCATAAATATAACTTTATCATCAATTATACCACTATCCATGTGGGGTTCTATTCCGAAAAATATCGTTAAAAACTATAATTGATTCATAAAGTTTAAGTTGAGCGTAAATTAGTTTTGTTCTCGTTCTAAATTTAATGATAATCGGCCCTCGTTAAATCTATACATCGTTTAAATTATCATTTAATGAAATATCGTTATATAAAACGATTCATCTCTTTACAAAATTCAGATTAATTTTAATTTTAATGGAATTCATCCACAAAATCAGACTTTAAGTAAAAATTGTGTATTTTTTGTTAAACAATTCATTGGAAAAATCTAATCTATGTGAAAAATCGGACTTCTGAGCTAAACCGAATTTTAATTGAAAATCTTGATTTTTAGCGAAAAAGGCGATTTCTAGAACAAATCCAATTTTTAGAGACAAAACGAATTTATAATGAAAAATCTGATATTTTGTGCTAAATCGGAAAAGTCGAATTTTCAGTGAAAACCCGAATTTATTGTGAAAAATCGAATTTTTAGTTAAAAAAATCTAAATTTTTAGTGAAAAGTTCAATTTTTTGTGCTAAATCGGCAAAACAAAATTTTTAGTGAAAAGTCGAATTTATAGTGAAACATTTAATTTATAGTGAAAAATTTAATTTATAGTAAAAAATCAAATTTTCAGTGAAAAACCGAATTTTTAGTGAAAAATCTAAATTTTTAGTGAAAAGTCGAATTTTTACTGAAAACCCGAATTTATAGTGAAAAATCGAATTTTTTATGTAAACCCCAATTTTTAGTGAAAAATCGAATTTATAGTGAAAAATCGAATTTTTAGTGAAAAATCAAAATTTTTAGTAAAATGTCGAATTTATAGCGAAAAATCGAATTTTTAGTGAACAGTAGAATTTTTAGTGAAAAGTCGAATTTTTAGTGAAAAATAAAATTTTTAGAGAAAAATCGAATTTTTAGTGAAAAACCCAATTTTTAGTGAAAAATCGAATTCTGTGCAAAATCGAATTTCAAATGAAAAAAAAAATTAGTGAAAATTTTATTTTTTTAAGAGAAATCATCGTAAATTTTAATTTTATGAATTAACCTGGTTAACAACCGTTTCGAAACGGTGAAAGGATAACGTTATAGGTATTAAAACCTATTTCGATAACAGTATTTTGGATTACTTCGGTAACGGTATCTTTGTGTTAGGCTTATGTATTTTGGTATTGATTTTTGATTTAGCGTTATTGGTATTTTGACTTATTTCGATAACGGTAGTAGTGGCGAAAAGGTATTTTAGCGGTATCGATAGCTTAGCGATAACTGTTGCCAACCTGGGAATTCACTACCGTTTTTCAACATTAATTTCCTTTTTGTAATTTTGAATATAATAACTGTAACGGTTTTTAAATGGTATTGGTATTTAGGCTTATAACAGGCTATATAACAGTATCTTAGGGTAATCGGTTTACTTAGTAGTGTTGAAAAGTCATTTTAGCGTTAACGAAAGCTAAGCGATAACGGTTGGCAACCTTGGAGTTAACCCATGAAAACTTTTAGAATCGGTTCTTAAAAAACTGGTTCTAGACCGAGTTTAAACGGAACAACTTCGGATTCTTAAATAGAATACATAGAGAGAGATTTTGACAAAATATCAGGAATTTTCAAAAGACATTCTACGTAAGATTTCCATATATGTATAATGATTGAATTACAATTGGAATGTGATTGGAATTTTGGAATCTTTGGTTGGACTAAACTGCTATTAGCTATATATTAAAGACTCTCGATTCCCTGATTTACACTTTCCACTACTAAACGGTTCAGAGATTAACTAAAGGGTTGGGTTTCTAAATTAAATTTAAGCACCCATTTAACGATCTAATATTAATTATTACTATTTAGCACTTAACTTTTATATTTAAATTACATTTACGTTGATAAATCAAAAATATTGTAATTAAAGTGTTAAAGGAAATTTTAGGCCTATAATTTGCTAATAACAAAACTTGTCAGCAAATCACATAAAATTACACTTAACACCTAAATTATTTGCCAATAACTTAACACGATATTCTGCGTAAAAACAAAATAAACAAATAACAACAACGTAATTCAAGACAATTTCTGGAAAATTGCTAAAGTTTTAATAAAAAAACCAAATAAATGTAAACTAAAAGTTTTATCAAAACAAACTCAAAGTTTTCACTTAATAACAAGTAGTAAGTAAAAAGCCAAGAAAAATTCCGATATAAAAACTTGACTAAATAAATATCTGGTATCTATGCAACTGCACTTAAGTACTATGTATCCTATAGTTTAACAGACAAAGAAAAATATCTGGAATAAAGTGAGAAAAAAAAAAACGATTCTTTTGTTCAAAATAATACGCACCGATTATCATTGTTGTTGGCATTATTATGATTATTTAGCGGCATTTGTGAAAGTAGTAGTGGTGGTGGTTGGGCGATAATATTTGTTGTTGTTGTCAAGCGAAAGACAAACTGAGGCGCTGTTGTGGAATCGGCCGATGCAGTTGAACCCTCTATACTGCTCGAACTATAATTTATCAGTTCTTTTGCCTCTTCACCTTCTCCGGCGTTTGTAGTTTTGTTTGAGGCCGTGTAGTTGCTGTTACTTCCTCTGCTGTTGCAAGAACTGTCATTATTGACATGTTGCGGGAGTTCTTGTGTTTTCATTTTTCTTTTCTTTGTTCTGTGATCTTAAATTTATAGATCAATGTTTGATTGCTCTTTTGAAATTGAGAGCAAAATTACTTTTTTTCTTCTTTATTTCACGTGGGAGTATAATTAAAAAGCAGCTGTTTTTATACAAAAATATATATTTTGTTTATAGGTTTTGTTTTTTTACAAAAATATATACATATACACACAATATAATGATATGCCTTGTTATTATTTTGTATTTTTTAAGAATTTAAAAAGCACTTTGTATTCTGCACTTTTTAACTATTTGTTATAGACCAGCATTAGCGGTTTAATTTACTTTGTTATTTTGCGTTCACTGACTTTGTTCAGTCTTTGTTCAGTCTCCGAGTTCAATAACACTTTGTTTAATGCAAAAAAACCCCAACAACTAGTAGTTGTATATAAACATTTTTTGTTTCTTTTTTTTCTTAAAATATTCAAATATTCTTAAAAATTTTAATTGTTTACATTTTTATAATTTTAACACTTTTATTTCAAAGGTTTTAAATTCTTTTAAAACCTTTACATACACTCTGTTCAACAAAAACTTCCTGTTCCGTTTTATTTATTTCCTTCTTTGTGTTGAATAAAATTTTATTTTCTAAATAGTTTTTCCTTCTTTTTTTTCTAGTTTTTTTTTATCTTCTCGTTGTTCGTTTCCGTAGGTCGCGTGTTGAACTGAAGTTGCAAATCGTTGTATGCATCGACTTTATTATTTTGTGTCTAAAGTAAAAGACTCTTTCTTTTTTTTTGTATTTTCATCTCTCATTCAATAAAATCGTTATGAAAAACTCTAATTTATGTGTCTCTTATTTTTTGTTGCTTTTTATTAGTTTTCTTCCCTTAAAGTCTATAAACACTGATGATGTTTGCTAGGGAAAACCAAAAGATGGATGCATTTAGTGTGGCTAATGTGGAGGTTTTTTCGACTTAGTACAGGTAAAAAAATATAGTGAAGAGTATAGCGTGGGTTGCAGGCAAGACTATAGATAATCAAAATAGTAGAGTTGACTATAGGGAGGATTTGTATGTAGTTTTTTCTATAGACTAGACTATAGACTAGACTATAGACTAGACTATAGACTAGACTATAGACTAGACTATAGACTAGAATATAGACTAGACTATAGACTAGACTATAGAGTAGACTATAGACTAGACTATAGACTAGACTATAGTCTAGACTATAGACTAGATTAGAGAGTAGAGTATATACTAGATTAGAGACTAGAGTATATACTAGACTATAGACTATACTATAGACTAGACTATAGTATAGACTATAGACTAGATTAGAGACTAGATTAGAGACTAGAGTATATACTAGACTATAGACTAGACTATAGATTAGACTATAGACTAGACTATAGACTAGACTATAGACTAGACTATAGACTAGACTATAGACTAGACTATAGACTAGACTATAGACTAGACTATAGGCTAGACTATAGACTAGACTATAGACTAGACTATAGACTAGACTATAGACTAGAATATAGACTAGACTATAGGCTAGACTATACACTAGACTATAGACTAGACTATAGACTAGACTATAGACTAGACTATAGACTAGACTATAGACTAGACTATAGACTAGACTATAGACTAGACTATAGACTAGACTATAGACTAGACTATAGACTAGACTATAGACTAGACTATAGACTAGACTATAGACTAGACTATAGACTAGACTATAGACTAGACTATAGACTAGACTATAGACTAGACTATAGACTAGACTATAGACTAGACTATAGACTAGACTAGACTAGACACTAGACTAGACTATAGACTAGACTATAGACTAGACTATAGACTAGACTATAGACTAGACTATACACTAGACTATAGACTAGACTATAGACTAGACTAGACTATAGACTAGACTATAGATTAGACTATAGACTAGACTATAAACTAGACTATAGATTAGACTATAGACTAGACTATATACAATATGTATTTGTTTATCTTCAGTTAAGAAGATATAGACTGATCTAGAAAGTGCTTTTTCATATTTTAGTTAATTTCCTGTTCACGCATAAACCAGTGCTTTTCTTCCTCACTTATCATTTGACAGCACTAGCTCGGTCCCTATATGCACTTTTCACTTCTGTTGATGAGATGAAGTATTTTTTATACCGAAAAACAATCATGCTGCCATTACTATTTGGTTTCTATAACATTGTGTTAGTGC
This sequence comes from Lucilia sericata, assembly GCF_015586225.1. Taxonomy (NCBI): domain Eukaryota; kingdom Metazoa; phylum Arthropoda; class Insecta; order Diptera; family Calliphoridae; genus Lucilia; species Lucilia sericata. Next base: position 197,878 of record NW_023994485.1, read on the forward strand.
AGTTTTTCCACATCTCTTTCTTTTTCCAAACAAATTTATATCACACTTGCTCTCTCAAAAGCACTCACTCTGTCTATCGACTCTCTTGACATTTTAGAATGACCTGCAATTCGTATAGTTTTTCCTCAGTATGATAGATGATAGACAATCACAGAAAAAAGTGGGAAAAACTAATGTTATTTTTTTTTTCAATCCCTTTTGTTGCTGTGATTTGTTTGTGTTTAGAATAAATAAAATTAAAATTTTTATCTCTTAAAATGGGAAGCAGGGTAAAACGTGCGTTATTTAGAATTATCGTCGTATCAGTGTAAAGTAGTTGTAGGAGACAATAATTATTCTGGAATTTTGTGATTTAGTTGTTGTTTTTTTTCGCTCTTAACAGTGTATGCATACAAAATGTTTATTATCTTGTTTACAATTCTTTGTGGTTGAATGTTATTGTTGGTTTCTTTTGAAATAATAACAGTGGAGATGAGAAATAGTGATACATTTTGTATTCATTATATTGATGCATATGTATGTATCTCTTGTGAGTATTAAGGGATTAGATCGATTTATTTATTAAGAAATTTATATTTTTTTGCATTTCACAACAATTTTGTAATTGGAATATAATTTCTAAAAATTTTTTGTTATTTGGCCCGAAAATACGGTTAGGAATTATATTCCTAAACTCACAAAATTTACTTTTTGTTTACGAATTTTCACCAATTAGTTAACACTAGATTCCAAGAAAAAAATCATAAATTTTTTTTAGATTCTTATTTATTTGTTCAATATACTTTTGTTCTTCACTGTTCAGTCCCTAAACTGAGATACCTCGTAATTTTTGTTTGACGAGTTTATTGCTTTCGAGAAATATTGATAATTGTAAACAATAATAAATCTTGAATATGCATTTATTTTCCTACAACACTGCTCTTATACTGCACCCAAAAAAATTTCTTGCATTTTAAATTTGTTTACCGGCTTATTATGCTACAAAGAAGAGTGGAAAGAACTCTTTTGTCATAGAAAATTATTCTCTTAAATGCGGTATAAATGCAATTTTCTCTTGCATGAAGACGTTTTTACTTAAATGTTAAAAACAATTTTATTTTAGGTGAAATGCACTCTCAAACACCCACCTAAACATGTTAGGCTAACATTAAAAAGATGAAAATGTATCTATTAAGCCGGAAAAATCACAGCGGCGCGCCGCTATGCTGTTCATTTTGAGGTGTTAGATTTGTTTTGTGGATATAGGCTGAATTGGTGGCAATTATTAAAGAGATTAACATTTTGGGAAATGTTAAGTTTTAACGTATTTTTGAGCAAAAGGCATAGAATTTATTTAAAATTTAGAGTCCATAGTATACAGTGGACGTCCACTAGTACGAATTATATAGTGTCAGGCCCTTTCGTAATACCGAAAAATTCGTATTATTGAACAACACATTTTGTATGTTTAAATTCAAATAATACACATAAAATATTGGATTTTATTTATTTTTGTTATATTTTTCATGAAAAACATAACGGAACAAAATATAATAAATGTGTATTATTTTAAATAAATTTCTTGTATAGGCATAAACAGGCATAAAAGGGACATATTTACGTATATGAATTGTTAATTTTGAAAGTATCGCGAGTCCAATGCTTGAAATGAGATATATGTAGAAGTTTTTAAATTTTAATGTTTTTAAAAAGATGTGTGCCAAAGACAATTTGCAATTTACATATGTGTTCTAAAATGTATTAAAATGTTCAGATTACATAAAACTTTTATTAGAAACTTGAATGGAATATACCACAATTCTCTAATTTATAATTTTCTCTTAAAAATTAGAATAGTTTTCCTTAAACCCATTGTTTGGAATGTGGAGTCACACTACTTTCAAAATTAACAGTTCATACATACATATGTATATAAATATAATTTTACTTATTAAAAAATCCATCATTTAACATCGATGTTTATTACATTGTAAAATGATTCTTACTGCTTTTTCAATAACAGCACTTTTGAGGCTTCAATATTGTTCTCAGCAGAGTTATTGTCGGGAACTTATAAAATACTTTCCTCATTGGCGTTATCATCCAATTTAATTTCTTCTCTTGGGTCATCAAAATTCCAATAAAATAAATTAATAACACTAAATAATTGTTGATTTGTAAATATACATGCAGTAAATTGTGTGTATAGGATTTTTAAAAATACAAAACACTTGTAATAAATAAAAAAAAATTAAAATTACTGAGCTTAAGGTGAATGATACCGAAATAATAAAATAAAAACATAATAAAAACTTCATTTATACGTAAATAAAACCAAAATTCCCATAAAAAATGCGTTATTCGTACTATCGAACAGAAAAATTGTGACTTTATTCGTACTATAGAGTAGACAATGCAACAATTTTGCCATTCGTATTATTGGATAATCGTAATAAAGAGTATACGTACTATTGGACGTCCACTGTAATTACAAAGTTCTCAAAATTGTATATACTGTTATACACAATATATACGTAAAATTTTCAATGAAAAACTGTTATAAAAAAAATACTTGTAATGGAAAATAAAAATTGTTGTCATACTGTTATACACAAATTTAAAAAATAATATTATACACAAAATTTTCTATAGTAAAAACATTATAAACAAAATCTTCTATATAAAAACTGTTATACGAAAAATAAAATACAGTTATACACAAATATTTTTATTAAAAAAGTGTTATACACAAAAATTAGTATAAAATAGCTGTTTATTTAATAAGAAACTGTTATACATTGCAGTTATATACCTGCAGAAAAACTGTTATACACACAATTTTCTTTAGAATAAACTGTTATACACAAAATTTTCTGCAGAAAATACTGTTATACACAAAATTTTAATTGTATAAAACTTTATTTTTTATAGAACATAATGTTATACACAAAATTTTCTGTAGAAAATACTGTTATACACAAAATATTTTATAGAAAATGGTGTTATACACAAAATATTTTATAGAAAATGGTGTTATGCACAAAATTTTCTATAGAAAATACTGTTATACACAATATTTTCTACAGAACATACTGTTATACACAAAATTTTCTATAAAAAATACTGTTATACACAAAATATTTTATAGAAAACAGTGTTATACTGTTATATACAAAATATTTTATAGAAAATGGTGTTATACACAAAATGTTCTATAGAAAATACTTTAATACACAAAATTTTCTATAGGAAACACTGTTATACACAAAATTTTCTATAGAAAATACTTTTATACACAAAATGTTCCATAGAAAATACTGTTATACACAAAATATTTTATAGAAAATGCTGTTATACACACAATTTTTTATAGAAAATACTGTTATACACAAAACTGTTATACACACAATTTTCTTTAGAATAAACTGTTATACATAATATTTTTTATAGAAAATGTTGTTATACACAAATTTTTCTACAGAAAATACTGTTATACACAAAAAAATGTTTGTAGTGAAAGTGTTATACAAAAAATTGTATACAGATGATAGAGTTATACACAAATGTTGACAGAAAATACTGTCATACGCATTATTTTCTATAAAAAACTGTTATACACACAATTTTCTTTGGAATAAACTGTTATACAAAATATTTTCTAAGGAAAATACTGTTGTAAAGTGTGAAAGTGTAGTGAAAGTGTTATACAAAAAATTGTATATAGAAAATACAGTTATAGACAAATGTTGACAGAAAATACTGTCATACGCACACAATTTTCTTGTTATAAGGAAAGTGTAGAGACGTATACAAAGTTTCATTTAGAAGATACTGTTATAGACAAAATTTTCTATAGGGAAAACTGTTATACTATATATTTTCTTTAGAATATACATAATTTTTTATAGAAAATATAGCGAAATATTAAATTATCTATAGAAAATACTGTTATAAACAATTTTTTTTACAATAAACTGTTATAACAAGAAAATTGTTTTTCTTTTAAAATTCATTGTGAATCTCTAACACATAGGAAAGTTGAACGAATTAATTTTAATCTCTTGTTAAGAAAAAGTAGCTTGGATATAAACTTGAAAATTCTATTAACTTTGACTGTCACTTATCAATATAATTTTACACAAATTACACAACATATGAAGAAATTAAATTTATAACTATTTACATAAAATTATAGTTTATATTCTTGTTATTTCCTTTATCAAATTTGTAACATTGTACTTGAAACTAAATTATAAGCATGAAATTGCATTGAATAAATCCTTCTATTCAAACATATTTTTATTATTGTATAGTTTAATATGATTTTCCCTTTTTTTATTGAGAGTGAAATGATGGTAGTTTGCATGAATGGAATTACAAATCTTTGTCAATAAAGAAAGTGAAATTTATTATAAATACGTACTAGTTATTCATACATATGTAATGTATATAAATATGTATAATTTTCAATGTCTGCGAATAAAAAAAAATTGTATCTAAAATTTTTTTTGTTGCTAACCTTAAAATAAACTTGGATTATTTTTTTTTTTTGTTTAGTTTCCTTCATTTCCATTTCCCTTTATTTTCTTTTTATTGTAGTACAACATTCTATACTATACTAGCTGTGATGATGATGTTTTTCTGATGGTGATGGCAAAGTATTTATCACAAATGTGGGTCATAAAAAATTCTTCGTGTGTGCGAAAAATTTAAGTACAAAACACGCCAACCAAATACATAAGTTAGGAATAACTGTAAGGAAGAGTTTGTGTGTGTGTGGTTTTGAATTTGTTACTGCGAACAAGAAAGAAACATATTATAATTTTAGGCGCCTTGATGACATTCAACATGACTGTAGCTGTTTGTAATCAAGTGACCAGCATTATTAATTATGACAAAAACAGAAGATTGGTAAGTAAGATATTTTGTTTAAATTATGTGCATATGCCTTGTGATTACTGTTAACAATGATTTTGTATAGAAAATGTTAATTGTTATACCTAATATTTTCTATAGAAAATATTGTTATTCATAATAGTTTCATACAATTGTTATACACAACACTTTATATAAAAAAACAATGTTAATTTTTAAAGAAAATATTGTTATATACAAAATTTTCATAAAACACTTCTATAAGCAAAATGTTCTTTATAGAACCATTATACACAATTGTGTTATATTTTCTATAGAAAATACTGTTATACACAAAATTTTCTGTAGAAAATACTGTTATACATAAATTTTTTTGTATAAAATGCTGTTATGCACAAAATACTCTATAGAAAATACTGTTATACACAAAATTTTCTATAGAACATACTGTTGTGCCCAAAATTTTTTATAGAACATAATGTTATACACAAAATTTTCTATAGAAAATACTGTTATACACAAAATATTTTATAGAAAATGGTGTTATACACAAACTTTTCTATAGAAAATACTGTTATACACAATATTTTCTACAGAACATACTGTTATACAGAAAATTTTCTATAAAAAATACTGTTATACACAAAATATTTTATAGAAAACAGTGTTATACTGTTATATACAAAATATTTTATAGAAAATGGTGTTATACACAAAATTTTTAATAGAAAATACTGTTATACACAAAATATTTTATAGAAAATGGTGTTATGCACAAAATTTTCTATAGAAAATACCGTTATACACAAAATTTTCTGCAGAAAATACTGTTATACACAAAATTTTAATTGTATAAAACTTTATTTTTTATAGAACATAATGTTATACACAAAATTTTCTGTAGAAAATACTGTTATACACAAAATATTTTATAGAAAATGGTGTTATACACAAAATATTTTATAGAAAATGGTGTTATGCACAAAATTTTCTATAGAAAATACTGTTATACACAATATTTTCTACAGAACATACTGTTATACACAAAATTTTCTATAAAAAATACTGTTATACACAAAATATTTTATAGAAAACAGTGTTATACTGTTATATACAAAATATTTTATAGAAAATGGTGTTATACACAAAATGTTCTATAGAAAATACTTTAATACACAAAATTTTCTATAGGAAACACTGTTATACACAAAATTTTCTATAGAAAATACTTTTATACACAAAATGTTCCATAGAAAATACTGTTATACACAAAATATTTTATAGAAAATGCTGTTATACACACAATTTTTTATAGAAAATACTGTTATACACAAAATTTTTAATAGAAAATACTGTTATACACAAAATATTTTATAGAAAATACCGTTATACACAAAATTTTCTGCAGAAAATACTGTTATACACAAAATTTTAATTGTATAAAACTGTTATACTCTTATACACGAAATTTTTATGGAAAATACTATAAAAGGCATGATTGTGCTTGCATACATTTGGTATTCAAATTAAATCGATCGAAATTAGCTTATGCTGGTAACCTTAAAAATATTAGTAATTTTCTAAGTTCACTGTCTTTAATATTTGGTGAATATTAAGCGAAATACATACATGTGTAAAGTTTTACATGCTGTCAAAATAAAAAAGTAAATGCTGACACATACACCTAACTCGTTTAAATAAACTTATATACCCTGCAGTTCGACAAAGAGTCAATACATCCGAAAAAGACAGTGATTTCCACTAACGCCTAACCACCTGGTTGGTTCTAATTTGTATTTTGTCACGGATATTTTGTAAATGAGGTGAAGATTATAGTCACTTTAGTGTCCCCTTTGTAAGAGAGAGAGAGTGGACACTCAAAATAACAAACTTTTGGTCTGTCTCTTCATAACTTTTGGTCTGTCTCTTCATAATCTATTGACTTCCTCGTAGCACATGTAAGCTAATCACCTGGACAGTTGTTGGCTAGGGGTAACCTTAAGTGGTAGTTTAAATAGATAATAGGACTGTCCGATCGAATTGCCGGGTAATTTTGTTTACACATACATAAGTTCATGCTGATGATGTTTTTATTACCCAGCAAAAAAAGTGATTTCTGAGGAAACGAAAAGGAAAAGTTGAATTTATTATAGCAATAATCAAAATTCTGCAATTAAAGAAATGAAAGTATGTACATTGTACATACATATGCAGTATGTATTCGGAAGTGTTATAAAATTGTTGAGTCAATCATTTAAGTTATGGGGAAAAGTTTTCTAATGTTTTTTAGTTAAGCGCGAATTTTATTTAAAAATTTGTGGTTATGGTAATGATATTGGCTAAAAATACATTTCCACCTAGAACCTAGTAAATATGTAAGTGTGAACGTATGTCAAACATAAATGGGCTTCTTCTGTAGTAAAATCTGCTTCTCAATGGGAAATTTTAATGAATTTGTTGCAACACGATTGTGTTGTGCCTCCAATAATAAAGAAAATCAATATTTTGTTTCAAAAGATTGTTGGTATTGTAGCCGTTAGAGGAAAGCGTTAGGGAAAAAGTAAATAAAGATTCAATAACAATCGAACCATCATTGATTTGTTTCATACCAAATACACATACATAGTTACGTACCTATATATAAATACACTAGATTTTATACAATTTGTAGATTTTATGTATTTTTTCCCCTTATTTCTGTATTTTCACACAATAGCAAATCGTATAGTAATAGACATTATTATTGTTGAATGTATGAAAGTATAGAGAATGTCGGAAATTGATATAATCAATCGTTAGCAATGATACTTGTTGAGATTGTTAACAGTTTTTATTTATTTAAAATATGTATATAATATTACACTTCTTTTTCAATATTTTTTAATATTGAAATGAAATTGAAAAGAATTTTTATTCTGAAGAATTTATTTTAAGGATACAAATAGAATTTTATACTAATTAAGAAGACACTTCATATTTACTATGAATACTAATGCACTAATACTACTGCAGGAAATTATAGAATAAAGTATACCCATCATTTTCTATCAAAATATTGTTATACACAAAATTTTATACAAATAACTGTTTTATACAAATTTTCTAAGCTGTCATACACACAATTTTTATAGAAAATACTGTTATACACAATATTATTTACAGAAAATATTGTTATTCATAAAATTTTCTGTAAAAATACTGTTATACACAAATTTTTCTATTATTGTTAATAAACCTGTTATTCACACAAATTTCAATAAACAAATAGGAAAGTATAGTAGGGCATAGGCGACCATATGATACACTACACCATGAGTATATTTTAAATAATATCTATTTAAAAAAAAACAAGGTTGATTTTTATATTAATTCCGATGTGCTTAAGTAATTTATTGATGAAAAACTGATATTCTAAAGTACTCTTTATATAGGAATTAAGGCCAAATACATATTTGCCGATCTTCATAAAATTTGGAGGAGTTGTGTATTTTGATATAAAAGCCAGTTATGCTGAATTTCAACACGATACTAATGGTTAAAAGTCAATTTTGGACTTAGTTGAGCAGGTTTTTGGAGATATATAGTAGTATATTTGACGTTGACGTATAAGCCTAAATATATCGGAAGGTCCAGATGTATGGGGGCTAGGTGAAATAATGGACCAATTTCAACAATTTTCAATAGGATTCGTTCTAGCCGGAGAACATATTTGCTCCAGATTTTATCAAAATATCTGGAAAATTCCGGCCTGTACCTTGCGCACAAGGTTTAAATGGACAGACAGACGGTCGGACGGACGGATTAATCGACTGTGAGTATCGGTATAAGGACCAATATTTTTATGTATTATAAACATCAGGACAAACGCATAATACCCTTCCCACTATAGTGATGTAGGGTAAACAAATATTGTTACAAGATACAGTTGTAAACAAAATTGTACTGAAAAAAGTTTTTTTATTAAAAGTTTTCTATAGTGGGAATGCATCTTTATGTGGAAAATTGTTCAAAGTTATATTGGTTTTTAAGAGTGTTTTTCCCCAAAAAATTTTCTATAATTAAAGGGTCTTAAGCTAAAGTATAAAATACATGTTTTACCATTTTCTTGAATTGAAAAGAAAATCAATGATTTTGATTGATAAAGTTTTATACAAATAAAACCCTACAAGTGTTTCAAGGATATTCTACATGAAGAGTTATTGGTTTAACCAAAATAAAATGTATGTATATATTTAAACATACTAAATAAATTATAGTGGGTTATGGCCCTTCAAGGAATACCCCCACTTGAGTTATGAATACTTTTAAAGTCAAGTCTTGAGTCAGTTGTAGATCGATTCTCATAGAATCCAGAACAACGATCGGTAGCTGGTTCTCTTTCTACACAGAAATAAATAAATAACTGATTCAATTCAACAAATCATTGAATCAAATACAAAATTGTCTAAAATCGGACCTACAACGAAAATTGTATATTCAGCGAACAAATTCGTAAAAAGTTATTTGAAAAGAAAAAGCATTTTTTCTCAATTAAATAATTATGTTATTAGCCAAAAAAGTTAATCAAAGTTCATTTCCAATTTCATATAAATTTTTTAACTAAAACAAATATAACTTTTATTAAATTTTACAATAATTTTCAAACAATTTTTTGTTTAAAACAATAAATAATTTGTTTGGAATTTGTATTACAATTTCAAACAAATTGTTTAATTAAAACAAACATAACTTTTATTAAATTTTACAACAATTTTTAAAAAAAATTTTGTTTGAATCAATAAGTAATTTTTTTGAAATTTTTATTGCAATTTCAAACAAATATATTAACTAAAACAAACATAACATTTGTTATGTTTTAGACTAATTATCAAACAATTTATTGTTTAAACCAATAAATAGTTTCTTTAAAAAGTCAGCCGGTTTTAAATAAATTATTATAGAGTTTTCCTATATGGTTGTTTAGACAAACGAGTTGAATGAAATTGTTTGAAATTCTATTTTAAATCAATTACAAATGTAATGTTTTTTTCTACACTTTCTATAATATTCCTTTGAATGAAAAATTAACAGATAAATCTTTTATAAACATTTTATTAATATTTGTTATTCTTTCAACGACAAATAATAATTATGTATAACTAAATACAATTCATTTTTAACAGAAAATCACAAAAAGATAATAAAGTTTTAAAGTTGATTAAGAGAAAATTAGTTTATATACATACATACATCTTTCATAAAATCTTGTAAAAATTATATGGACATGTTTCAGTTCCTATATGTCATGAACATGAATTTTAAAAATTAATTTATAATTTTCTTTTAATTGTTTTTATAAAATACTGTGAATGGAAAATTAATTACTTTTTATGAGAAAATAGTTATTTTAAATTTTATAAAAATTAATAATTTATATAAATTTTTGTGTTTTTAAAATAAAGTAATGGAATAACTTTAAATAAATATAAAAAATTGAGTTTATTTAATTTTAAATAATTGAAAAAAGATAAATTTTATATTACTAAAAATACTCTTAAACTCTTATTTTATATTTAAAATTTCATGTTTAATGGTCGAAACTTTTGAATATTTTTTTGTAGTAGGTAACTCGTATAAAAATGATTGTATGAAATTATAAAAAACATCGGATTCTTCCGGATACTCAAGATTAAATAAAAAAAATATTTTAAATAATACATCAAGAGCATTTAAAAATGTCAAAATTGGATATTTCACATTATCTACAAAAACAAAAATAGATTTAATATTGCATATTTCGCCTATAATTAATAATCTTGGCTGTATATTTCGGCATTGTAGCTTCAGTAATTTGATTTTAACTTCCAATTCCTCTAATGTATTTGCTATTATTGCGAATCCTTCTTGGGAATCAGCAATTGAGTATTTTTTTCGAATCTTTGCGCCACTAGACTCTGTAGAAACTTTAAGTTGTGGTGGGAAAAGGTTATGTAGAAACCAGAAAATCATAAATGTTTTGGACTCTGTAATAAAAGCATTTATTAAAATAAATTTTATCTTTTAAATTAAGAGTTTTTTACCATCATTTTTGGACTCAATATCGGCAAGCTTTTTAGAAATGTATGCGGAAGAAATTTTAGTTTTTAAAACACACAAAATTTGTTCGCTAAATTTAGGCCATCGTTCATGCAAATTTTTGGCCATTGGAAACTTTAGGGCGAAATCTATATCAATCTAAAAAGAAAAAGTAAAATTACAATATATAAAAATATTTGTATGTCAGAAATTTACCAAATGAAAACCTGATGGTTTTATGTAGTCAGGCCATAACTTGAAAATTTCAGCTGTTGTCTGAGATTCCGATATCTGTTTGAACCGAAATGGCGCACATCTGCGCCAATAAATGTCAAACTCCTCAGCTGTTATTTGTTCACTTTGAAGATATTGTAAATACAGGGTGTAATTTTCTTCTGACTCTGAAATAACAACAATTATTAAATATACATAAGTAAGAACAATATAATAATCATTTTACTTACCTTCTAAAGTATTTATATCAGGTTTACTTTCACATTTTTTTAAAACATCCTTTGAAAGCCTTTTTAAATTAGCCAGTTTATTGTAAATTTTCCCTCTCTTTCCGCTTCTATAAAAATCCTGTCAATTATAAATGGAAACATTAAAAAGTGACAACAAAAAACTTTTAGAATATATACTTACAAGTTCCTCTGAGGGAAATATTGAACATATTTCTTTTTCCATCTCAGAACAGTCAGATAAACTGCATACAACACCATTTGCCTCAATGTATTTGATAATGGTATTTAGAAGCAAGTTCCGTTGTTCTTCATGAAGTGTTTCATTTTTTTTGTAGAAATCAAGTATTTCGCGTCCATTGTGGGTACACTTAAGTATTTCCATAATAGAAATTTTTGTTGTAACTTGGTTACTTTGGGAGGTGTAAGTTTCACTTTTATTTAATGATTTTTTCCATTCATCCAAGTTATACTCAAATTTTACCATATCTCCAATTTGGCTATCAACAAAAAGTCTTTCGATATGGTTACTTTTTAGCATGTGGAAAACATCTACTGTAATTCCTTGTTCTGTAAATAAATAATTGAAAAGAAAAAAATTTAATGAAATATCTAATATAGTAAATAAAATATAGTACTTTACCTTTTAGTCTATCATATAGGTGACTCAAATTCCATTTATTTAGTAGGCAGTACAAATCGCTGAATTTGTCCATTTTTTTAATTATAAGTACTCTTGTAAAATTCTTTTAATTTAATAAATGTACTCCCATTTGATTGAATTTTTTCCACCGGTGGTCCAACAACGTCGTTAATGTTTATTATTATGTGTTGATTTGAAATATTTTTATATTCATAAGCAATGTAATGTGTATTAAAGATAATATCTATTTTATTACAACAAAAAAGTATGTCATTTGATGTTTTAATAATAATACAAATTTTGTATAATTCAAAGTCAGTCGTAAATTTCGATATGATCTTATTTTCGTTGTATTTATAGCCCCATATTTTCCCTTCTGAATATAGCGAAATATTTTCTTCAGATATTTTTAACTCTCTACTGACTTTTTTTACGATATTTAAATTATTTATTGGTTTTTTTAAAATAACATCGTTATTTTGATCATTATCAAGTAAAAAATTCGCAAATGACATTTGTTGTTTAAATGAAAAACTTTTGGAAACATTTTTTCTCGAAGTTGTCACATGAGAATATATTTTGAATTCCTTATGTTTTCCTTCGTACTTAAAACTCCATAAATTTCTTAATGGTCCGCATTGTTTTAAAACTGTTGGGTAATGTGTTAAAATGTGAAATTTTGGAGTTAGCGGTTTTTTGAACAAAGTTTGAAAATTGTTATTTAAATATTGAATTTTTGTCTTTATTTGGTGTATTGAAGACGCAGAAACTTCATAACACAAAATATCATCTAGTAATTCAAAAAAGCGTGCTAAAAATGCCCAAATTTCGTCGCCATAGTGTACTAAATCACCAAAAAGTAACGTAAAGTACTGGCAAAATGACATCATCTGCTTTGCAGACATTTTCAATTTTCGATTTTCTAGTTCATTTATAGTTATTGTAATTTTTTCGTTACCCCTATCGTGTTCATCATACTTAAAATTTGACAATCGGTTATTTAGTGTATTGATGCTGAAGTAATTCATTGTTTTTATAAAATGTAGCAAAGATTCACATATCACGAGGTGGCATACCCCTTCAAACAGATCATGCATAACATCAACACTGAAGTTTTCAGTGCAATGAAATGATGGAATTTCATTAAAAATGCACGTAGAACTTATGCCACAATCTGATGATATGCCCTTCTCAATACACTCTCTATAATTTATCCGATTTCTTAATAACTCAACATTTTCAGTAGTATTTAGCTTCGTTTCAGATTTGTGCATTAGGCAGAATCTGCAAAAATAATTGGATGAAAACGATTTCGAAAATCCTAAGGTAACATTTAACCCTAGATTATCACCCAATAATAAACCCATAATAAAATGTACTTTTTTAGTGCCGTCTTTAGTATTAATAATAATGCCATTTATTTCTAAGTTTTTTAAAGCATCAACCAACGGTTTAAGGCATTCAATGCCATACAATTTCATGTCTGAAGATCTAATAGAAGCCGCTAAAAATACTTCACCTAACTTTGATGACTTTTGTGGGAGACATGGGAAGCTGTAGTAAAAATTACACATTGAATGTCGGTTTGATTTTGACCCAAGAGGGTTATTTATTGCAAAGTCATCTGAATAAATGAGATACGGAATTAAAGTATTATTTGGATACAATGTTTTTTTTTGTTTCCATAAATTTCCTTGGATAATATTTACAAATTTCGGGTCATTCTCTATTTCACGCATATGTTGCAACATTTTTTCTAAGTTGTTGTCCTTTTCTAAGAATTTTTTGAACTGAAAATCGAGAGGCATTATTATTGCATTCGATTGTGGATTATTATTAATCTTAAATGGCTGTACTTTTCCAATAAGGTCCATTTCGGTTAAATTTTTATTGAATTTAAATTCTGATCTAAACTCTTGGAATGTTGATCTAATTTTACTTAACACATTTAATGCAGTTCCTTCATTTTTACTTTTGACTTGCTCTTCTATGATATCTAACATTGGATGTAGTATTAAATCTTCCACTAAATTAGTAACGGTAGTAACGTCCGATTGAGTAAAATTATTAAATGAATGCAACTTAGTAACAAATTTAATAACAGAAGTGTGAAAATGTTTAATTTTTTCAGATTCATTGACTACTTTTTCTCTAATTGAAATATTACATTCGGTCTTAAATTCATCACATTCATTATCACAATCCGTGTTTACAGCAGGCAGTTCGACTGTTTGATTGACGTCAAAATGTTTATAAATGTGTCTTTGGAAGGACCGTTTGATTTGAAATTTTTGGAAACAATTTAAAAATGTACATTCATAAAAATCTTCGGATGGAAGACCGCATTTGTTCAAATGGGTTAATAATTTTTTGGGGGAATCGAATGATGCTTTGCATAAAAAGCATTCCATCTCCATTTTTATTCGAGTTATACTAAATTAATAATCAAAAATAATTACTGCACTTAAAATTTTTCGTTAATAGTTTCTAAATCTATTATTGATCAAAATCTACACAATTTCATAGAATTTTTTGAAAACAAATCATATACGAAATTTACAAACCATTTGAGATTAAACGGATTTTCAGAAACGCGTCTTAATGTTATGGAAAATAATAAAAGTATATAGAAAATTTTCTTAAATACACACCAATCATAAACAAACACTTTTAGTTTTTTATTTGTTAATAAATAACTTTTTATTATCACTAGGTATTTATTTTTTCTTTCAATTATTCACATAAATATTTTTCCTTAAACACTTTAACGCACCAACTTCTTAACACAGAATAAAATTAAAATCTTAACAACGTTTTTGTTAAGTTCTTTTCTTTTCCCAATCACTGTTGCCAATTTAGCTATTTTCTCGTCAAATCTAGCGATTTTTAATCCCATTTTGCTGGGGAAAATATGATTTAGCTATTAGCGGGAAATCTAGCGATTTTTCTTTAGATTTTAAGGCATTTTTTATTCATTTATATGTTGATAATATCGCTTAAAAGTTGCTACGAATGACGATTTACATATATGTATGTATAAGTATAAAAATATGCATTCAATGTAAATTATTTGAGTTTTAGCTGTGTGTATTATACTTATTTTGAATGTTCTGAAGAACATAATTAGGAGCAAATATTTGTGCGTACAGGTAAAGTTATACGAAAAATTTTAAAAGGGGTATATTTTGTTGTACTCAAAAAACGAATATTTAATTATTCTAGTCTTTTAGTAAATGAGTGATATGATAATAAAATTTACCATAATTCTAAAAATTAGTGAACATTGGAAATAAGTGACGAAAGGATCGATCCATAAAGTCCTAAAAATTTACAACATTTCTAAGGCGTATAGGGCCGCATATCGATATTGCAGATAAACTTCCCACAAAAGGAGTGTATAATAATAATCTTGGGTGCCCCGGTAGGCTAGTTGGTAGTGTGCTAGCCTGTTCGTCTGAGGGTTGTGGGTTCGATTCCCAGCAGAGATCCTGGTCTGCTACACTACAACGGTCGTATGGTTATCGTCACCCTGCTCGGTAAATTAGGTAAGAATATAATTTGTAATTGTATTGTAATGGAAAAATAAATAATACTCTTATGCTGAAAATAAAGGATCGATCCATAAAGGCCAGCATTTCGAAATTCAATTTATCTTTACAACATTTCTAAAGCAATCTGTATAGGGTCGCATATCGAAATTAACCTCAACTTGACATTTTTCCTAACCCAAAGTGAAAATATTTAACATAAAAAAAGATTATCTTATGTGTTTGTTATAAGATGTGTTTGTATCACTATCCCATTCCTACGTATGTATATAGATTTTAGCGATAAATCGCTGACTTTTTAGAATAATATAAAAAATCTGAAAAATTTTGCTATTTGTTTTCAGAATCATATAATAAATATTATTTTGACGATTTATCGCAAAATTTTTCAAAATGTCTTGAATTTAGCTATTTTCTAGCTATTTTTCAGTCGACTTTAGCGATATTTTTGGGAAAAAAGTTGGCAACAGTGTTCCCAATACACACAATTTTTTACCGTTAGATTTCTTTCTGCAATTCATTGCAAAAAAATAAGTTTGTCACAATCTATGATGCACGCGACAAACCTTAAAAGAATACTTTTTACAAACCCTTTTATAATTCGCTTGTCGCTCACGGCTACACAATTGATCAATGAGTCGTTGACAAGAGAATATAAAAAGCATGCACATTAGGGTGCCCATAAGAAAAGTTTATAATGTTCACAACGAAAATGTAGGCTTAGTTAAATCTGGGAGTACAATTTAAGAATGTTTGTCTCAATAACATAGGTACATAAAGGAAAAATTAGTGTTAGCCCAATAGTATTCAAAAAATATGAATTTTTAAGAAAAGGAAATTAAGTTTTTAAAAGCTTTGCAACGTCTTTTTTATTTATGTAATTAGTTTAAATTAATGCATTATAAACGCAAAACAAAAATTTTGCAGCAAAAATAAAAATTTATAATTTTTTGTTGACTTATAAGCACATTTCTCATACCTCAGTTAAAGCCCTATCATATAATATCAAAATTGTATACGATATCTTTAATAACCAATCACAAAAACATCTAAACATTTTCATCCTTTGATCAGACAGCGATATTTTAAAAAAGTACTCTGATTATTTAATTCGTTATATTTAGCCACTATTATTTTGGAGCCCCCTAATTCACATGTATTTTTGTCATTTCATTTTTTTGGAAACAACTTGATCATGTACACAGTGTGCAATAAAAATGATTCTTCAAAAATAAATTTAATGCTTTTTATTTATTATAGTAAGGAATAATATTAACGTTAAATTTATCTTTGACATTGATATTATGTTAAATAATTAAATTACATACATATGTACCTACTATGTATATGCATTCAATAATTATGTACATATGTATGTTGCATGATAAAGAAATCGTAGTGAAATATAAGCTTTTCAGTTGTACGAACTCAACCTTTCCACAGTGTACACTATTTGTGTATAATTTTTCTAGAATACTCTTAAAAATTTTACAGTTACAATAGGTTGCAAAACATTCCAAAGAACTAGCTGCCCACAATTAATGATGATATTCTTTAATAAGTCGCACTTTGCTTACAGCTATAATTGTAAACACACATAAGCGTCAGCAACAAATAAAAATACACATTCTTCTTTACTGAGAGAATCCCTGACGTAGATAAAAAAGCAATGAGAGCATTATGTGTATTTCAAAACCCACCCTTATTTCTTGTATTATTCCAAGCACATATATACAAGTGTATGACAGCGTGCAACTGATCATTCGTTATAGTCTTAATTTTTTCCTCGCTAACTATCAAAGTCGATATAAAAAAAATTGACAACAAGCTGATTGTTCTCTGATGGTGGCCTCTTGTTTAATACACTTTGTATTATTCCATGCTCATGTGCTCTCTTCCTAAATCATGAATACAGTGTGCAATGTACACATTCATTCATTGATTAATGTAAACAATTTTATTTATTTTCTGAAATAAGTATTATTACATTTTTAACTTTAATTATTTGTAACTTTCAACAAAAAATACTAATTCTAATTTTAATTTAATAATATTTTACGGCATGAAAGCATTAAATTTATTAAAATACATTCACATGTATATACATAAGTTGTATGAATACATCTATCACACACTTTTTCTTGATTTCTTTTCTTATATTTTTTTACATGATTATGGTGCGGTGTTGTGTATTATATATTTATATTTAAAAAAAACGCAAAAAGTAAAGCGCGATCATTATTTCATAGGAAAAAGCATTAAATTGAATGAACTAAAAAGCGTTTATTATAATTGTTAAAGTTGTCATTAGTGTTTGGAAGAAAATTAAAACCAAACAAAAATAATATTTAAAACAATAAAAAGTATTTATTAAAAGCAAAATTAATTTCAAACATGCGTTTGTTTGACTTTTTTTTGGCAATAATTTTTTCTGTGTATGGGGGCTTGGATCAACAATAACCCTCCAATTCGAAGTCCTTAAATTATGATACTCAATCTATGAAGAAGATCTTATACAGGCTCTACTATCTTGATAAATTGTGAGGTTTAAGGAAAAGAAAGAAAATTTAATCTGAAATTTTCATTAAAAATTTGTTATTTGTTTTGATAACTATTGCTCCAAAAACACAAACGTAACAGTGGTGTAGGGTATGATATCATGTGTACATATACATGTATGTATGCATGCTCTATAAACTTGTGTATGTATATTTATTTAATAATGAAATTAATTTATACACATGTATGTAGCTCATGCCTGTTAATGCAAATTTAAGGATACAAAAGACATTTCTACTATGTACTTTAACATATTGTCTGTACTAAACATTTTTTGTCTTAGAACCTCAATCTTAATTAAATAATTCTATGTTTCTTTAATGGCATACAAAATTATTTACATTTATATATGAATATTTAAACATTTATTTTGAACATAATCTTCAACTTATGTACACTTTCAACAATTCATACTTATACCATACATACATACATATGTATGTATGTATGTATGTATGTGTATTAGATATTGCCCCAAAGACTTTGAGGGAGACAATAAGGACTAAAGATCTTTTAACGTCAAATGCTAATGCAATATAGACCTAAATTGTATAAGAATATTAAATTATTTATAAAAAAAAAAAAAAAAAAAAAAACATTAAGCTGACTTTAAGTATACTTCAATTGTCAAATATTATTTTGAAAATATGTATGTGTAATTCAATTACAATTCTTTTTGCCATAAATGCAGAGAAATAGATAAATTTTCTTAGGGGAAATATTTGAAACAATATAAAATTAAATGTTTCTTCTTATTTTTGTATGAATAGTTGTTGTTGTTGTTGTAATATGCTTAATATTATTTTTGGTAAAATAATCTTCTACGAAATGTTAGAAGTTATTTTATTTTTATGAATATAAAATTAAATTTTAGGTTTACATTTTTATTAAATAACAACTTAAAAGAATTGTTTCTGTAAATAATAAATAAAAGGGAGTTTTTTCTTGACGTTAATATAACGCTCAAAAAAAAAAAAGACTAGTACATAGACTACTATATAGACTAACCCATTAGTCAATAGACTAATCTTTGGAATCATCCATAATTAATAGACTAGTCTATACTGAAGCCAATAGATTTATTCATAGACTAGTCCGTATACCAGACAAGTCTATTTACCTTGTCCATAGATTATACAGTAGTATAGTCCATAACTAGTCGATTAACCAGAAAATGTTGTGTAATTCAATACTAAATTTTTCTTCTCTCTATAGACTTGTCATAGGACAAGTCCAAAGACTAGGCACTAGACCAATCCATAGATTTGTCCATAGACTAATCCATACACTAGTTCATAGACTAATTCATTCAGTAGTCTATAGATAAGTCAATAGAGCAGTCAATAAACTAATCCATAGAGTATCCCATAGACAAATCAATAGATTAGTTCGTAAACTAATCAATAAACTAATCCATAGACTAGTCAGTAGACTAATGCATAAAGTAGTCCATAGACATGTCGATAGACTAATACATAGACTATTTCATAGATTAGTCCATAGGCTTGTTACTAGACTAGTTCAGAGAATAAGTCATAGACGATTTCATAGACTAGTTCATATAGTAGTCCATAGAAATAGACAAATCAATAGATCCGTAGAATAGTCAATAGACTAATCCGTAGAATAGTTAATAGACTAATCCATAGACTAGTCAATAGACTAATTCATAGACCAGTCCATTGTCATGTCAATAGACGAGTTCATAGATTGCTTAGTCCATAGTCTAGTCACTAAACTAGTTTATAGAGCTGACTAGAGACTAACTCATAGGCTATTCCACAGACTAGCTCATAATTAGTCTATTGACTAAAAAAAGTTGGTGTTATTCAAAGTTCAAATATTCTACTCTCTATAAACTAATCCATGGAGTAGTCTGTAAGATAGTCAATAGACTAATCCATAGAATAGTTCATAAACTAGTCCATAGAGTAGTCCGTAAACTAGTTATTAGACTGGTCCACTGAGCAGCCAATGGACTGATTCAAAGTGTAGTCTATAAACAAATCAATAGACTTATTCATAGATTATACATACTATTTCAAACTTAAAATTTTCAATGTCTGCTGAGAATACATTTTCGAAGATATTAATGATTTTTGGCGATTAAATTAAAACATCTGGTTTTTTTGGAATTCAATAATTATTATAGTTATTTTCATTCTCTTCTAAATTTAAACAAAATCTCAAGTGGTCACGCAAATATGAATGTTTTTTTGATGTCAATGAGAAATGAATGTGAATGTCAAATCTATTAAAATCTTAGAGATAAATTTTTTGAACAAATTTTTCAAAAGTCCTTCTTGTTTTCTAAGTAAACTTATTTATAAATATTTTATTTAAACTTTTCAAAAACAACGAAAACATTTAAATTGTTAAAAAAATACTTTTCTCTTAAAGTGACCTTTTTTTAAGTACAAACATAAATAGAGAGTAAAAATCTTATCCATTAAATTATCTAAAATTTACAAAGGATTCACAGTTTAAATGTTGAAAAAATAAATTTAAAACAAACTTTTACTTACGTTTTGTTGCTTCTTTTACTTGTGCTGGTTGTGGCTGGTTTTCCAAGTATTCAACTCCCACTATAAAAATAGCAAAAACTGTAGCAGCAGCACTAGCAAGAAAACTACGATATCCAAAGGATTAAAATAAAATAGACAGCACACGCGTTTTGTTGAAAATAGCTGCTTGTCTCCGTTTTCTTGTTGAAAAGTTAAAATCAAAAGGATGCTACTGTTTGCTGATACAAAAAAAAAGTTTCTTTCGTTGGAATATCTAAACAAAACAAATACTCGCTCACATTTATCCCCAACAAAAGAAAATTGTTACAACAGAAATTAGACACACACACACACAGCTATATACCCAACAAGAGTGTGCCAATGATACGGCCTAGTTTAGATACGAAATAGTTTTTTTTCTTTTTCTACGAGTTTTGTTGCTGTTGTTTATTTCTGCTGTTGCTTGTTATTATTGCTGTTGTAGTTGTTGCTATTATATTCTGTAAATAGGGTATTGTACTGCATTTTATTATTACAGTTTACTATATGCCTGTATACTACATTTGTTAGAGCTTTAAAAGAATGAATTCTTTGTTATTTTTATTTCTAGAAATTTGTAAATTTCGGTTATGGTTGAATGTAAGCAAATTGCTAATTGTCGTGATTTAGTCTAGTCTATAGTCTAGTCTATAGTCTAGTCTATAGTCTAGTCTATAGTCTAGTCTATAGTCTAGTCTATAGTCTAGTCTATAGTCTAGTCTATAGTCTAGTCTATAGTCTAGTCTATAGTCTAGTCTATAGTCTAGTCTATAGTCTAGTCTATAGTCTAGTCTATAGTCTAGTCTATAGTCTAGTCTATAGTCTAGTCTATAGTCTAGTCTATAGTCTAGTCTATAGTCTAGTCTATAGTCTAGTCTATAGTCTAGTCTATAGTCTAGTCTATAGTCTAGTCTATAGTCTAGTCTATAGTCTAGTCTATAGTCTAGTCTATAGTCTAGTCTATAGTCTAGTCTATAGTCTAGTCTATAGTCTAGTCTATAGTCTAGTCTATAGTCTAGTCTATAGTCTAGTCTATAGTCTAGTCTATAGTCTAGTCTATAGTCTAGTCTATAGTCTAGTCTATAGTCTAGTCTATAGTCTAGTCTATAGTCTAGTCTATAGTCTAGTCTATAGTCTAGTCTATAGTCTAGTCTATAGTCTAGTCTATAGTCTAGTCTAGTCTATAGTCTATAGTCTAGTCTATAGTCTAGTCTATAGTCTAGTCTATAGTCTAGTCTATAGTCTAGTCTATAGTCTAGTCTATAGTCTAGTCTATAGTCTAGTCTATAGTCTAGTCTATAGTCTAGTCTATAGTCTAGTCTATAGTCTAGTCTATAGTCTAGTCTATAGTCTAGTCTATAGTCTAGTCTATAGTCTAGTCTATAGTCTAGTCTATAGTCTAGTCTATAGTCTAGTCTATAGTCTAGTCTATAGTCTAGTCTATAGTCTAGTCTATAGTCTAGTCTTAGTCTAGTCTATAGTCTAGTCTATAGTCTAGTCTATAGTCTAGTCTATAGTCTAGTCTATAGTCTAGTCTATAGTCTAGTCTAGTCTATAGTCTAGTCTATAGTCTAGTCTATAGTCTAGTCTATAGTCTAGTCTATAGTCTAGTCTATAGTCTAGTCTATAGTCTAGTCTATAGTCTAGTCTATAGTCTAGTCTATAGTCTAGTCTATAGTCTAGTCTATAGTCTAGTCTATAGTCTAGTCTATAGTCTAGTCTATAGTCTAGTCTATAGTCTAGTCTATAGTCTAGTCTATAGTCTAGTCTATAGTCTAGTCTATAGTCTAGTCTATAGTCTAGTCTATAGTCTAGTCTATAGTCTAGTCTATAGTCTAGTCTAGTCTAGTCTATAGTCTAGTCTATAGTCTAGTCTATAGTCTAGTCTATAGTCTAGTCTATAGTCTAGTCTATAGTCTAGTCTAGTCTAGTCTATAGTCTAGTCTATAGTCTAGTCTATAGTCTAGTCTATAGTCTAGTCTATAGTCTAGTCTATAGTCTAGTCTATAGTCTAGTCTATAGTCTAGTCTATAGTCTAGTCTATAGTCTATAGTAGTCTATAGTCTAGTCTATAGTCTAGTCTATAGTCTAGTCTATAGTCTAGTCTATAGTCTAGTCTATAGTCTAGTCCTATAGTCTAGAGTCTATTCTATAGTCTAGTCTATAGTCTAGTCCTATAGTCTAGTCTATAGTCTAGTCTATAGTCTAGTCTATAGTCTAGTCTATAGTCTAGTCTATAGTCTAGTCTATAGTCTATAGTTTTTTAGGGGGCTAGGGTCAAGTGAGGCCCGATTATTACAGAAATCAGGAGTTAAACAGCTAAAATTCACTTACACAATAGCATTTTAAAGTCATTATTTTAACACGTGATGTCATTGGAGGCAAGTACTTACCACAAACGATTACAAGTAATTAGTGGCCTCCGGTAGGTTAGTGGTTAGTGTTCTAGTCTGGTAGACCGGAGGTGGTGGGTTCGATTCCCACTGAGGCACTGGTTAAGGAGCGCGCAACAGCCCGATAGAGGCCTGGGTGTATTTCTTCGGATTTGATGTATATACATCCGCCGTTCAAACTAACTAACTCCACTAACCTAACTAACTAACTAACTAACTAACTAACTAACTAACTAACTAACTAACTAACTAACTAACTAACTAACTAACTAACTAACTAACTAACTAACTAACTAACTAACTAACTAACTAACTAACTAACTAACTAACTAACTACTAACTAACTAACTAACTAACTAACTAACTAACTAACTAACTAACTAACTAACTAACTAACTAACTAACTAACTAACTAACTAACTAACTAACTAACTAACTAACTAACTAACTAACTAACTAACTAACTAACTAACTAACTAACTAACTAACTAACTAACTAACTAACTAACTAACTAACTAACTAACTAACTTATTAGACTACTTCTATGTAATCCAGACAATATGTAGTAGTCATTGAAAAGTATGTTGTTAGGCAAGTAATTACATTTGAAAGCCATTACATAGTTTTTGCTGGGTAGCTATGAGCTAATAAGTCCAAATCGAAACGTCCGATTGTATGGGGTCCAGGCGAAATAATGAACGGATTTTAACCATTTCCTTCAGGCCGAAAAACATATACATATGTACGGATGGACGGACATGGCCTCATGGACCTAGCAAGTCATTCTGAGTCGATATATGAGTGTAGGATCAATATTTTTGCTCTTTAAAAACTGCAACATAAACGGTGTAGGGTATATTTGCAACATTATGTGCAAAATTTTGATCAAAACGATTAAACCGATGAAATATTTTGAACAAAAAAATATGGAACTATTAGTTAGTTGTTAGTTCGTCCACCTCCCAATTTTATTCATAAATTATGAAATACAGTTGAATTTCGAGACCCCCCAAAAAACAAAGAATTCATTCCTTTAAATATGTATATAAAAATTTGCTGGCAGATACGTACATTATTTTGCTGTAACAAATTCCAACTAAGAGTTAAATGACTCTCATTTTTAGTTTTTTTAAGGTGTCAGGATTTTTTTTCGATATATTTGTTATATAGTATTCAAGACAAATTTTTTTGGTTTGGTTTTTTTGTTATTAAATGGCAGTGGTTTGAAATTTAACCTGTTTTTGTCCTTTGCAAGAGGATTTGAAGAAAGTGAAAAACACAACAACAAAAAATGAAAAGAAAAACTTAGATTTTTTGATAGTGGGTTTAATATTTTCCTGGTTAATTCATTTTCATCGTTTCCTTGGGGGCTTTTCGGCTTTCGTTAGTTTGTTTTTTCTGCTTCTTCTAGTTTTTTTTTTTTTTTTTGCTTTAATTATAGATGAATTGATTTTTTTTGGTATAATGCGGTGTTTGTTGTTTTTTGTATATTTTTTATTTTTAAATATATCGATTAATACTGTGCCGAGGTTCTTGGCATTTTTGTTTCACATTTGGTTTTGGTTCTCTTTGGTAGTGGTTGCGGTAGTGTTGTAATTGTTATTGAATGATTTATTTTTTGTGGGACATGTCACCTACTCCAATATACATACATATATACTTGATCCGTATAAAAAACCACATACATTAATTTTCTTTCACATTAAAGGTACCACAATTTAGATGGTTTTAATTTAAGTTTTAATAAAATACTTTAAAATAAATGCTTTTATTTTTTCTGTTTAGTTTTATAACTTTTAAAATTATGTTTTAATTTTAATTTAACAACAGATTAACAAAATTTCAATTTTACTTAATTTTTTTTAATATTAATAATGTTGAACTATAAATTTGACTAAAACATTTAACACTTTTTAGGTTTCAATAACAAATACACAATAATTGGTTTAATTTTCGTTTAACTTAATTTTTTATTTAAAATTTGCTAATTTATAAGAATTATTTCTAATTTACTAGATTTATGTAAGAAATTTCATTTTTTTCAATATATATTTTTATAATTATTTTTTAACATGCGGCTTTTGCAAAACACGTCCGTTTATTCGTATATACCAGCAGCGCCTAAATACTGCCTGATATCTAAAATACAGAATTTTTCTTTTCTTCCCTATAATATAATGTCAGTTAAAAGTCAGAGCCAGTAAAAGAAAACTTGTGATTTATATGTTAGCAGCGTAAAAATGTACCCCTTATACTGTAAAGTTGTCTCACAATCACTCCCTGTATTACGCTCTTAGTTCCTTTAGACAATTTTGGACATACCGCGCAGGTTTTCTTTCTCTCCAGCTGTTGCTCTCTGTTATGATATATAATGTTATAGAAGTCTAACGGTTTTCTTTTTCGCAACTGTCAGTCGGTCATATCATTCGGTGTGGCTTGTCAAATTGTTGTTTTCAGTATTTACAAAATATGAAATTATATTTTTGTTTGGTTTGTTTTTGTAAATTTCATTCTTAAATAATAAACAGGAGTGTAAAGGAATGCATTCTTCTGATAGTATAAGGAATATTTTGTGGGTTCAAGTTTTAGAACAGAAATCTGTATGAATTTTATTCTATTTTTCGTTTTTAAAATGTTCACTACAGCCGTTTTTAATTCAATTATATAGACTGTAGTCTAGACTATAACTAGACTATAGACTAGACTATAACTAGACTAGACTAGACTATAGACTAGACTATAGACTAGACTATAGATAGACTATAGACTTGACTATAGACTAGACTATAGACTAGACAATAGACGAGACTATAGACTAGACTATAGACTAGACTATAGACTAGACTATAGACTAGACTATAGACTAGACTATAGACTAGACTATAGACTAGACTATAGACTAGACTATAGACTAGACTATAGACTAGACTATAGACTTGACTATAGACTAGACTATAGACTAGACTATAGACTACACTATAGACTACACTATAGACTAGACTATAGACTAGACTATAGATTAGACTATAGACTAGACTATAGACTAGACTATAGACTAGACTATAGACTAGACTATAGACTACCTAGAGACTAGACTATAGACTAGACTATAGACCAGACTATAGACTAGACTATAGACTAGACTATAGACTAGACTATAGACTAGACTATAGACTAGACTATAGACTAGACTATAGACTAGACTATAGACTAGACTATAGACTAGACTATAGACTAGACTATAGACTAGACTATAGACTAGACTATAGACTAGACTACAGACTAGACTATAGACTAGATATAGACTAGACTATAGACTAGACTATAGACTAGACTATAGGACCTAGACTATAGACTAGACTATAGACTGACTATAGCCTAGACTATAGACTAGACTATAGACTAGACTATTAGACTAGACTACTATAGACTAGACTATAGACTAGACTATAGACTAGACTATAGACTAGACTATAGACTAGACTATAGACTAGACTATTAGACTAGACTATAGACTAGACTATAGACTAGACTATAGACTAGACTATAACTAGACTATAGACTAGACTATAGACTAGACTATAGACTAGACTATAGACTAGACTATAGACTTAGACTAGACTAGACTATAGACTAGACTATAGACTAGACTATAGAACTAGACTATAGACCTAGACTATAGACTAGACTATAGACTAGACTATAGACTAGACTATAGACTAGACTATAGACTAGACTATAGACTAGACTATAGACTAGACTATAGACTAGACTATAGACTAGACTATAGACTAGACTATAGACTATACTAGACTATAGACTAGACTATAGACTAGACTATAGACTAGACTATAGACTAGACTATAGACTAGACTATAGACTAGACTATAGACTAGACTATAGACTAGACTATAGACTAGACTATAGACTAGACTATAGACTAGACTATAGACTAGACTATAGACTAGACTATAGACTAGACTATAGACTAGACTATAGACTAGACTAGACTATAGACTACTATAGACTAGACTATAGACTAGACTATAGACTAGACTATAGACTAGACTATAGACTAGACTATAGACTAGACTATAGACTAGACTATAGACTAGACTATAGACTAGACTATAGACTAGACTATAGACTAGACTATAGACTAGACTATAGACTAGACTATAGACTAGACTATAGACTAGACTATAGACTAGACTATAGACTAGACTATAGACTAGACTATAGACTAGACTATAGACTAGACTATAGACTAGACTATAGACTAGACTATAGACTAGACTATAGACTAGACTATAGACTAGACTATAGACTAGACTATAGACTAGACTATAGACTAGACTATAGACTAGACTATAGACTAGACTATAGACTAGACTATAGACTAGACTATAGACTAGACTATAGACTAGACTATAGACTAGACTATAGACTAGACTATAGACTAGACTATAGACTAGACTATAGACTAGACTATAGACTAGACTATAGACTAGACTATAGACTAGACTATAGACTAGACTATAGACTAGACTATAGACTAGACTATAGACTAGACTATAGACTAGACTATAGACTAGACTATAGACTAGACTATAGACTAGACTATAGACTAGACTATAGACTAGACTATAGACTAGACTATAGACTAGACTATAGACTAGACTATAGACTAGACTATAGACTAGACTATAGACTAGACTATAGACTAGACTATAGACTAGACTATAGACTAGACTATAGACTAGACTATAGACTAGACTATAGACTAGACTATAGACTAGACTATAGACTAGACTATAGACTAGACTATAGACTAGACTATAGACTAGACTATAGACTAGACTATAGACTAGACTATAGACTAGACTATAGACTAGACTATAGACTAGACTATAGACTAGACTATAGACTAGACTATAGACTAGACTATAGACTAGACTATAGACTAGACTATAGACTAGACTATAGACTAGACTATAGACTAGACTATAGACTAGACTATAGACTAGACTATAGACTAGACTATAGACTAGACTATAGACTAGACTATAGACTAGACTATAGACTAGACTATAGACTAGACTATAGACTAGACTATAGACTAGACTATAGACTAGACTATAGACTAGACTATAGACTAGACTATAGACTAGACTATAGACTAGACTATAGACTAGACTATAGACTAGACTATAGACTAGACTATAGACTAGACTATAGACTAGACTATAGACTAGACTATAGACTAGACTATAGACTAGACTATAGACTAGACTATAGACTAGACTATAGACTAGATTTAGTTTAGTTTTCATTAAATTAAACATTGTGTACATCTATTTAAAAAATTCTTAAAAATACATTCCTCTCCTTTACAGCTCTGCTAATAATAACAATTTTTCCTTTTCAGTTTTAATTCATTTTTAAAGAGTCATATGTTTTTATTTGGTTTTACTTTAGCTATTTATTTTTTATAAAATTTTTTGCACATTTGTCTTTTTTTTTAAACACTAAGTAGGTATGTATCATTATAGAATCATAATTGGAACGCGTGCCTCTTTATTGTCTATATTCTTTTTGTCTTTGGAGTTTTGTTATTGTTATTTGGTCTACTACTTACACTTGACAATTATTGTTGCTATTGTCCCGTCCAGTCTTCTACAAATTGACTGATAAATGTCTAAAGTCTATCATTGAGTATTTTTCTTTTAGTTTTTTTTTGTTTTTGTTATTTCAGTAACTAATTATAATTGAATTACGCCAATATCAATTATTATGTTCATATAAAATGGAATTATTTTACGATAAAAAATATTTATAATGGGAAAAGAGACCGTAACAATTTTTTTGTGTTACCTTTTAGTAGGCTTAGCAACTAAATAGATTTTTAGGAATGCAGAAAAAAACAAAATGTAAATGAAATACGAGTAAGTAATTGGGGTATGTAATTTGTTGTTTTTGCTATAGTAATGAGTTGAAAATGAATCAGCTTAGTTTCCCATTTACTCATATGTATATTACGATAAATGTCACTTACCCACCTATCAAAATTTAATGAAATGATTTATTTGACTTTAATGATTTAGAAAAAATTCCGTATTAAAGAGTTTATTAAAAGGTGGTCAATATTTTGAAAAATTTATAGTTAAAGTTTGTTTTCGAAAGTGGTAAGTAGAGACCAAACTATTGACTAGTCTATGGACTACACTTGGTGAACAATATTTAAAAAAAAGTTTTTGTAAAAGTTTGCATTCGAAAGTATAAAGTAAAGCACAAACTATTCACTATTCTATGGGCTAGACTATTGACTAGTCTATGGACTAGAATATTTACTAGTCTATGGAATAGTAAAAGTACTAATATTTTAAAAAATAACTCTTTATGCCAAAAAGTACTAAACTACTAGTCTATTTTTCGATGCACTACCTAAAAACTAAATAGTCTATGGAGTAGTATTACTAAGGGTATTCCCGTCAATCTAACGTTTTTGCTAGTCTATAGTTTAGTCTATAGTCTAGTCTATAGTCTAGTCTATAGTCTAGTCTATAGTCTAGTCTATAGTCTAGTCTATAGTCTAGTCTATAGTCTAGTCTATAGTCTAGTCTATCGTCTAGTCTATAGTCTAGTCTATAGTCTAGTCTATAGTCTAGTCTATCGTCTAGTCTATAGTCTAGTCTATAGTCTAGTCTATAGTCTAGTCTATAGTCTAGTCTATAGTCTAGTCTATAGTCTAGTCTAGTAGTCTACAGTCTAGTCTATAGTCTAGTCTATAGTCTAGTCTATAGTCTAGTCTATAGTCTATAGTCTAGTCTATAGTCTAGTCTATAGTCTAGTCTATAGTCTAGTCTATAGTCTAGTCTATAGTCTAGTCTATAGTCTAGTCTATAGTCTAGTCTATAGTCTAGTCTACAGTCTAGTCTATAGTATAGTCTATAGTCTAGTCTATAGTCTAGTCTATAGTCTAGTCTATAGTCTGGTCTACTTTGGTCTAGTCTAGAAGTCCAGTCTATCGTATTAGCATTACTGCTAGTCTTTAACCTAGGACTACGATTTGCTATTTTTCTGGAGTCTATTGATTAACTAATGCACTAGTAGATTGAATATTCTACGGACTAGAGTATTGAGGAGCCTGGGGACTAATCTATTTTCAAATCTAAAAACTAGTTAATGATCTTTAGTCTATGAACGACTCTAAGCACTAATCTATGGATTGACTAGAATATAGACAGACAAGTCCATAGAGTAATCTATTGACTATGTCCATAGAGTAATCTATTGACTAATGTATGGATACCTTTTAAAAATCAAAACTTTTTTACTTTAGAGAGTTCGTCTGTCTTTTATTCATTCATTGTCTTATTTCTCCAGTTATATCCCGAGGACGTATATCTTTTGCATATCGTCTCATTTACATTTCTTGAAAGTATTTATTGTATTGATTAATTCACTGCAAAATTAACCACTTGTGTCCCTCATTTACCGCTAAAAATAATCAATGTCATGGGAAATATTTAGTTATAGACGAACATTAATCATTTGTTACGTGGAATAAAAATATCGGAAAAATTATAATTGTTTAGTCAATTAAATCGAAAAGAAGGTTCTGCCTACTAAAACAACAACATGATATTATATAATTTTCTATGAATAGTTACTACTTATTAAAATGTGTATTTTCAAGGTTAAAGGATTTAAATTGTTTTACAAATTTTGCTTATATTTAGACTATAAAATCAACATTCAATTATATTAAGTTCCAATCTACACGTTTTAAGTTTGATTGATGATTGAAATACGTTAGGAAATGAAATAGCAAAATTTTTACGCTGCGAAGTAATTTAATATAAAAAAAAGAAGTTGAATAAACTTGATAAGGCCACCATTTATTGAGTCATCGACATTTTTCAAAATTTAAATGCTTTTAAATAAATTCAAATTAAGTTTTAAAAATTTTCAAAATAGTATTCCTTAAACCAATAACAAAATCACGTAAGATAAGTAATATGCCTGCATAAATCTCGAAATCGTGTTTTATGATCATCCTCTCCACTATCACTTTCATCATAATCGGTTATGTCATCGAAATCTTCACATTCTTTTAACAATATTGATAGATTCTCTTCGGCCTCACTGTCGTTGTCTTCGTTTTCGTCTTCATCGTCATCATAATCATCTGATTGAAATATCTTAAAAACCTTATTGGGAACTTGCTTTGCCTTCAAAGGTTTCTCTTCAATTTTATGCCAGTAAAGACTTAAAGGAGGTTTAGTTTTTGATTTAGAATTAACGGGATATATTTCTGATAAAATGGGTTCGGTATAAGAATCTAAAGTTAAAATAATATTATTAATATTTAAGAATTGGGAGTTTTATACGTTTTTACCTTTTCTTTGTGGATTTTGAATATATTTTACATAACGACTGTCAGTTGCCTTCATATCAATGGAATGAATTTTGGAATTACCTTTAAAAGTATAGAAGAATTGATTAAATTATTTGATTCTTTATAATAAAAACTTATTTTTGATATAAATATGTGAGTGATTAGGGATATATTGAAGATTTTCCATACATATATTAAGCATTAAAGGGTTCTGACCCTGTCGTTCTGATCGAAAGGAGCGGAGGGGACAAAATTTTTTGATTTTGATACAGATTAAAAGTCCATAAGCAATGAATTTTCCACTAACATTTCTTATTGAACTAGATTTCAAGTAAAAGTATAGCTGGGCCTTTAGTACCCATTGAAGACATAGTATAAGATTTTAATATGGGATATAGATACTACTATGATCCATTATTTATATAATTTATTGGAGTGACTTATATTTTTAAGAATACTGATATTATTAATAGATTTAAGAAAAATTGTAGATCTAATTCTACAGAAATTGATAGAGAATTGAAATTAATAATTCACCCCGGGAATATTTAAGTGATTTATTGGCGATAAAACTAGCCCTCATTCATTGTTATTTCTGTCCGACACTTCAATCACAAGTGTCACATGGACATACTCATGGACTTCGTTCAAAATATGATAAAGTTGAATCGTGGGATCTTACAAATCCAAAATATGGAGTATGTTTTAATGGTATTTAAGGTTTCAAGCGAATCTAAAATCTTTTTTTTTAGCATGAGTTGCGTGTGATCCGAAATTTAACTTATTTTCCCGATATATATTGTTCCCAATGTGCGATTTCTCTAACTTACCCATATTCATATTTTCCTTTTCATTAATTTCCAAATTTTTATCACTCGGTGTCTGCTGCTCTACTTGTACTTTCTTAAAACTGCCATTACTGGAGATGGAAATGGTTATTGTGGAATTAGAAAAGGAACCATTGTTCGTGTGTTTAAGGGTATTTGGATCTTCATGTGGTATAGTAATATTCGCATTATTAGTGCTAAAAGTTTTCTTATTTGTAATAGTTTTTTTTAATAATCATTACATCCCCCGATTTATTATGTTGTTGTTGGGTACTTCCCTGACTTGTTTTATTAGCCGTGGAGGTCACTATAGTATGCAGTTGATTGGTTATGCGTGCTAAATCTTTGGAACTTGTTATATTTAATTGTAGGGGAGGTGAACTGGTCACTGCGGTAATGTCCTCATCCTGGTTGAGATTTAATTTCTGGGAGAAATCTTCTATTGCTTTTAGCAGTGGAGAAGAGTTCTTTTCCGATTTTAGGGTGGTATGTATTGGGGGTGTATTGGGTGTGGTATTTATAATGATTTTGTTGGATTCTTTCTTAGAATTTTCTGTTTTTAAAATGGCTTCTGTTGTTTGGTTTGGGCATTATTTAAATTACTCGGTTTACTGAGTTGCAAATTTGGGGCTTCTTTAAGAGTTTTAACGTTATTTTGGTTCTCAATTTTATTTAAATCTTCCAATATTTTTGTAACAATTTCAGGTTCTTTAGTTGATGTTTGAGTCGATTCCTGTATTTTCATTGTTGTGCTAAAAACATCGGGATCTTTAGTTGTCAATAAAGAAGGCTGTTGAGCTTGAACTGTTGTTGACAGTAATTCTGGTTCTGTGTGTGTAACTACAGATGATTCTTGAACTTTAATTGTTGTTACAATCAGTTCAGGCTCTTTAGCCCCCACTAATGGTGATTCGCGTACTTTAGTTGTTGTTGATGGCGATATTGCTGATTTTAAGCTTGTAGGACTAATTGTACTTATGGGCGCCATGGTGCTGGTGGAAAAAGCTTTAGTTGTTTCCGTTTTGTCATCAGTAGGTTCTGTTATTTTTAAGGCTGATTTCAAAGCATTTAATTTTTGTAAAATCTGCTTCAGATCCTCTTTACTCTCATTGTGGGCCATAATATCCAATTGTAGAAATAATAAATTTAAATTTTGATTTGAGTAAGGATCTTTCATTCCTATATGGGTGAGTTTATCTGTGGCAAGTTTTGTGTTAAAAAAGTTTTGAATCTGCTTCGAAGAATTTGTTTTATCATTTGATTTTCCTAAAAGAGGTTCTGGTTCTGTTGATGTTGGTGTTAGAGTTAAAATCGGTTGGGTTTGTGCTATTGATGTAGTCTTTTTCAAACAACCACAGCTTTTAGGTTTTATAGTTTTTGCTGACTGATCCTGAATACTGCCCACAATAGGTCCCGCTTCTGTTGTTGTTGTTGTGGTAGACGATTTTTCAGTTCCCTGTTTATTTTCACTATTTATTGGGGTCTCTTGCTTTAAATTTTCGTGGGTAGTTGGTGGGTTTTCTGTGGTTCTTTTGGTACAATCACAGCTTTTATTTTCTGTTCCAGGTTTTGTATTTATCGTTTCATCTTTGGGGTTTTGTGTAGGAGTTATAATAATTCCTTTTCTATTGGCAAGTGAAGGTCCATATAATAATTGGTTGAAAAGAGTGCGATTAAATGGAAAGTAAGTGAAATTCTTAATAACGGGGCTATATGCAGGTGGCATATTCCTTGGACGGTTACTTCCATATGAAGGTTAATCTAACATTTGGATTATAAGGAAAATATCGACGATTTGCTTGGGCAACCTGCTTTTTTGGTTCCTGAGGTCTGCCCAACAATGTGGGACTCTTTGAATTATACTTTAACTTAGAGTGTGTTTGCGGTTGTTGTATAGAACACAAGTTAACTTTTGTACACTTTACTTTAGGTTTGTTACGATTATTTGTAGCC
The DNA here is from genome assembly GCF_015586225.1 of Lucilia sericata. Taxonomy (NCBI): domain Eukaryota; kingdom Metazoa; phylum Arthropoda; class Insecta; order Diptera; family Calliphoridae; genus Lucilia; species Lucilia sericata. The sequence continues at coordinate 232,115 of NW_023994485.1, forward strand.
CCCACTATGGGTTGTGTTGATTGGCTATAACCCTCAGGATATACAAAAGTCTCATATTGTTTGTAATTAGCCAAAGCTCTTAATGGAGCCAAATGTTCATTGGCACAATTGGCATATTTTTCAATAGCTTGATGTAAAGTTCAAAAAATTGTGCTTGACGTTTAGCCCTAGTTTCGTCATCCAGTACAGTATCATCAAATTCGCCGCTGCAAATGTTAGTTATTGAGAATTATATATAAAATTTCTGAAAATTTTTTTTATCAAATTACCTTTCAACCAGGGTGGGCTTTAACAATACTCTTGGTATACTTAACAATGTTAAGAGAAAAACAATGATAAACATTTCTTGTATTAAAAATGTAATTCGTCACAATTTCACTTTCACT